>NC_142741.1:5540000-5840000 GCF_051943395.1 Hippocampus bargibanti | reverse complement strand
AACCCCTCCCCCCAGACCCCCCGCGACCGGGCGGACCAAACGCTCAACTTTGCGCCACTGCCCTAAAATGTCCGTTGACTGGTTACGATGCAATTGATGATGTTAACATCGATGCTGTTAGTCAAACAGAGCCCGTTGAGGTGAACTTGCCGGCGGCGGACGCCTCTTACCCTCCACCGTCAGTTTTGCCGAGCACGTGTACTCCCCGACCTGCATGCTGTAGGTGCCTTGGTCGTCCAGCGCCACATGCTGGATGATCAGTTTGCGATAGCAGCCCTCGCTGCTAATCTCGAAGCGTTCGGAGGGCAGAATGACGTTGCTGCCTTTGTACCAGCGGATGCTGCAGCGCGGATTGGACACGGTGCAGTCCAACATCACCCGGCTCTTCTCCAGTGCCGTTTTATCCTGCAGGGGCTTGACGATGCTCAGGGGAATCTCTGGAAGATCACTTTTTTGGCTTTACTTTGGTTCTTTTGAGAAGAAAAACAATCTGGGAGAAATGTTACCTTTCACCTGCAACTTGGCAACCGAAGCCACGTGTCTGGCAACAAATCGGATCTCCCCGGAGTCCTCAGGTCGTACGTTGCACATGAGGAGAAAGTGTTTGGTCCCTGGAACGTCAACAAGTTTGATTTTAAACCTTAATGCTTCTTTGAAAGCAACTTTTAACTTTCTTCTGAGGCATTTTGGGATCTAATGAGCATGAAAAATCTTTGTTGGTTGGCATTGCCACAACCCCCAAAATAGGATTTATGTCTGTGTAAGCTCTCAGTCGTATAGGAGTGGTCCATCGATGAAAAGGTTTCTTTGAAGGTGTCGGACGTTTCACTTCTTATCCAAGATGCTTCGTCAGGGAACTAAAGTCTTACTGGTAGTTTCGGCCCTATATATATATATCCCTACTGTCCAGATGTCGCGGTGCAGGATTCTGCTATGTTTGGTCCTTGTTCTCAGGTTGGGACGAAGCATCGTGGATAAGACCTTCAAAGAAGTACAGATGACGTCTGAAGAAACCTTTTCATCGAAGGATTTGTTTACCTTCCGAATTCTCCCAACATAGCATATGCTCCATCATCAACGGTTCCACTGACCTTCCTGTCGGGTCTTGATGGTACTTGTGTGATGGATCATCTCTCCGTTTTTGTACCATTCTCCCGGCACGTCTTCCACGGAGATCTCGCAAAGGAAGACAGCGTTTTGATCTTCTGCGATGCTTAGATCCTCCAGGCCCTGGACAACCAGCAGCTCCCGTTCTGCAAACGTATATTTTTCCGTATCATGTCCCTATTGTGCTCGTGAGGAACATTCGATTCCCTGTTTCGTCACCGACGGTTCACGTTGCATTTCGCGGACCGTAGCAGCACACGGCGATGCTAGCGGTTTGTCATTGCGGGAGCGAAAATTCCAGCAGATGGCAGTGATGAGATGGGTTGTAGTTTTTAATGCGGCCTAGCGTGTTAGCGGGTCATTGATGAGGTGGACTCAATGGAAAGCAAAGCGATTAGTAAATGGCGCAACGACTTTTGTTTTATAAACCTTGTGTCTATTTTTTAAAAACAAGGACATACATTTGACACTTGAATAGTAAAGCGGTCAATGCAGAGTTTCAGGAGCAGCGTTTCGATTTATGATCAACGGGTCATAAAGTAGGGGTTCTCCTGCCGCTGTACAGCTGTTGGCCACTTGTCATTAGTGGAGGACTATCGCACGACCACTCTGAGTCACGTCATTGTTTACTTCCACCCTGTCAGGTTTGTTTTGTCTTTGTTTTCAGTCATGTAGTAGTCCTGGTTTTGTTTGTTACTTTGGACCCATTTTGTGTCTGATAATTTGCCACTTGTCATTAGTGGAATACTACCGACACGACCAATGGCCGTCGGATCATTGTTGGCTTCCACCCTGTCAGGTTTGCTTTGGTCTTTGTTTTTGGTAATGTTGTAGTCCTGGTTTTGTTTGTTACTTTGGACCTGTTTTGTGTCTGATGACTTGCCGCTTGTCAGGAGTGTAGAATTACCGGCACGACCCCTCGCTCTCGGGTCACTGTTTGCTTCCACCCTGTCTGGTTTGTTTCGTCTTTGTTTTCAGTCATGTTGTAGTCCTGGTTTTATTTGTTACTTTGGACCTGTTTTGTGTCTGATGACTTACCACTTGTCAGAAGTGGAGGATTACCGGCACGACCACTCGCTGTCGGGTCATTGTTTGCTTCCACCCTGTCAGGTTTGTTTCGTCTTGTTTTCAGTCATGTTGTAGTTCTGTTTTTGTTTGTTACTTTGGACCCTGTTCCTTCATCCTGCCTGCTTTTTTGGCGTCCATCACTGCCACCACTACCTTGCAAATCGTGACATAGAGGAACGTTCCGTGTTCTTCTACCTTTACACGTGAATGTCAATGAATACCGTCTGGAGAAATAGTACCGTGGCCATTGAATGCGGGTCAACTGTCTGGATTTGGAAAACGGACCAGTTTCCGAAGAGTCCCCGTTTCAATTTGTGCAGCGTGATGAAGATTTTCAGTTGGAATTAGACTTCAGTTTTGGGGTAGGGGTTTATTTTCTGGTTGTAGAAAGGCTTTGATTGACGTGGGTTTCCCAGATGGATTTTCCTTTTGGTTTAAAAATTTTCTCAGGCACGGATGCCACCAGTTTTTGTTGTAGTTTTTTTTTTTTTTGAGGGGGTGAATAGGCGGGCGGGGGGCAGCAAGGGGGGCATCGGTGATTGAAAGAATGAGAGAATGTTGGATAAAAGTACAGTGAGACCTCAGCTTACGAAATTTTCAAAAAATTGATTCCCAGAAAGTGCGTGTAAGGCGAAAAGTTCATCTTCCAAAGATTTATTTCCCATAAGAAACCATTAAAAATTAGAATAATCTGTTTCCAGGTCCTCATAAAACATAATTTTCTACTAAATGAGCCTTAAAACGACAAAAAATATACCTTATTTTATGTATAATAAATGTGCTATTGTATTGTAATGAAAGAAATAAACTGTACTGGATAATAAAGTCATTTTATTGACCTTTGTGATGGTCGTTGATGTAGTTGCCTCTTGATGATATCTAACTGAAGTTGCCGTGCTTTCTCGGCGATAATACCCTCTCTCACACTGTCCCCTGCTGGCTGCTTTTTGTTCATCCAAATCAACAGAAGTTTTTCAACCTCTTCTATTGCCTGAGACCGTTGCTGAGACAACACAGAAACACACTTAGCCACACGTAGCAATGGTCGACTTAGTGTACTGGTACTGGGATGCTGAGTCACACAAACGCACACCTCGTTGGTGTTTTTCCATGACCTTCTTCTGCTCGACCGTCATTTTCTTTTGTGTGCTCTTCGGCTTAACACTAGCCTGTGGTGGGGTCTTTTTCGGTCCCATAATAGCAAAAGTACTCCACTCGATAACAAACCACGTCTGCACCCGAAGAAAGGGGGTGACAAAAAGTAGTCCGCCAGCCACCGTGGCGCTCCGTGTTGTTTGGTTCGTACGCCGAAAACTAGTTCATATGCCAAGATTATATTCTCGTGAATTTAATGTTCGTAAAGCGAAAAATGCGTAAGCTAAAGCGTTCGTAAGCTGAGGTATCACTGTACTTGGAACCAAATTTCGCCAAAGTCCATTTGACAAAAAAAAAAAAAAAAAAAAACGGTTCAGCCTAATTTAAAAGATCTTGGGTCATTGGCAAAAATGTTGGACTCTGTAATTTCTTGATGTTTTTAAAGGACAACCGACACCTCTGAACAAGTTGTGTCCATAATTTGTAAAATCACTTCAAATGACTTCTACTGAGCTTATTTTACAAAGATTCCACCGCATATAGCAATATTTTACGTTTCAAGACTCGTGCTGAATATTCAGGAAGTCTTGTTTTCGTTGATGATGATCCCACGTGACGTCACAGAGGGAACGCCCCTGACCGAGAAAGTGACGCACAATGCATTTTGGGTACTTTGTTTGGTCTGAAAACTTTGTGTTGATCCGTGTTGATGGCGGAATTAGAAGGAAAACACATAAATAATGCGATGGTGAATCGTTGTGTGTTGCACCACGACTACTATTTGATACTTGTTGACACAAATTCCCAGCAGACAAATCAGCCCATTTCCAACAGAGCTTGGGCGCCATCTTGTGCATTTTCTGAGACGCTACATTGGAGTCCTGAAGGCTCGAATTGATTCGGGAGGACTTCTTTAATCAATTCCAAACATGTATGCTTTCCTCTTCAGAACTATTTGAATCATATTCATAACTGGATGAGTAACAAGAAAGCATATTCTCCGAATCTGAAGCCATTCTTTTGATTCTAGAACAAGGCAAGACGCATTTGACTAAAAATATCAGCCTGCGTTTTTTCGGTATTTTAGATGCTATAAAACGTTTTTCTGATGTCAGTTAGGAAACAAAAAAATTGTGTCGGTTGTCCTTTAAACTGGAATGAACAAATTGTGTCTAAACAAGGGGGTACATCGATTTCCAACTCGCCCCGTTGTGGCGCCCGCCGTCCCCATTCCGGTCAATGTGACCTGATGCCAAACTCGACACTGAATTGAGGATCTTATACACCAAAATCAGACGATGTGTTTTTTTTTTGGGATGGACGCTGATTGCGTTCCAAACTTGAAACCACGAAATTCCCCACCCACGCTTGTCGCCGAGGACCACCCTGTAGGCAGCGGACGTTTACCATAGACCTCCACAGTGCCGCTTGTCGCCACTTGTCCCGCATCGCAGGTGTACATGCCGGAATCACTGACGAGACATTTGCTGATCTGAAGAAATCGCTTGCTTCCGATGGCGTAAATCCGAACGTTTTTGCCCGGCTTCACCTCGCTGCCGTTCTGAGGAGGATGGACACAATGACAACAATAAAACATCGGACTCCTGGACTCTGTCTGCCGTTCTTTGCATTATTTGGAGCTCTTTTTATAATAATAATAATAATAATAATAATAATAATAATAATAATACATTTCATTTATAAGTGCCTTTCAAAACTCTCAAGGTCACTTAACAGTCACAAATAGCAAATAGATAGCAAATAGCTAATAGATATACAGATAGATAGCTTGCTAGCCGGCTAGAAATCTAGCTAGCCAGCCAGCTAGATAGCTAGTAAGCCAGCTAATGAATAATAGTAATACATTTCATTTATAAGCACCTTTCAAAACTCTCAAGGTCACTTAACAGTCACAAATAGCAAATAGATAGCAAATAGCTAATAGATATACAGATAGATAGCTTGCTAGCCAGCTAGAAAGCTAGCTAGCCAGCCAGCTAGATAGCTAGTAAGCCAGCTAATGAATAATAGTAATACATTTCATTTATAAGCACCTTTCAAAACTCTCAAGGTCACTTTTCAGTCACAAATAGCAAATAGATAGCAAATAGCTAGCTAGCTAGAAAGCTAGCTAGCTATATAGCTAATAGATATACAGAGATGGCTTGCTAGCCAGCTAGAAATCTAGCTAGCCAGCCACCTAGATAGCTCGCGAGCAAGCTATATAGCTAGCCATCCAGCTTATAAATAATAATACATTTCATTTATAAGCGCCTTTCAAAACTCTCAAGGTCACTTTACAGTCACAAATAGCAAATAGCTAGCTAGCTTTTAGTCCTTTTCATCCAAACGTCAGGTCGACTCTTGGAAATCCAGATGAAAACGAGGACTTGATTGCTCCGCGGCTACGCTAGCAAGAAGAATGTCTGGCATTCAAGGGATAAAAATAAAGCAGTCACAAAAATGGTAAAAATATCCTCAGGGACAGATAAGATCATATCTGATGAAAACTTCCCATTTGAATTATTAAACCAAAATCTGAATGTGATCCAGCCTCAATTAGCTATCCAGCTATCTATTAGCTATGTCATTGAGAGTTTTGAAAGGCGCTTATGAATACAATGTATTATTAATATTATTATTATAACTATATAACTCTATAACTATTAATTAACTAGATAGCTAGCTTGTTATCTATTTGAGTTACTTCTGGGTTGAGTGAACGCATGGCGCGTGTGGCTACCGCTGCGCTCACCACAGAAAAACTTATTCTGTGACTGTAAAGTGACCTTGAGAGTTTTGAAATGCGCTTATAAATGAAACATTATTATTATTATTATTATTGTTATTTCTTCCTGCGGAATCCACTACAAGGTGGCGCCCTTGTAATATCAAATGACACCACAAGATGGCAACAAAAGCAACAGCAAAAAGAGGAACTTTGCAGCTGCTAATTCAAATTAAACGCTCAACATTTCAACCTCAGTCCAAGTATGAAGGACTTTTCGAAGAACTGCTTCACATTGGTGGTACGGGAAGACAACCAAATTAATATTTATGTGCTTATTATTTATGTATTTTTTATGTCTACACCATCTACTTTCTGTATGTGTTCATTTATTTGTTTTCTCTGTTTTATTTATTTTAATCTACTTTCTTTCTTTCTTTATTTAGTTTGTTTTTATTTGTTTATTTATCTGTTTGTTTATTTTCATCTACGTTATTTCTTTATTTATTTCTTTAATTATTTTTTAAATGTTTATTCATCTGTTTATTTATTTGGCCATTTATTCATCCATCCATCCATCCATTTTGCATACCGCTTAGTCCTCATTAGGGTTTGTTTATGTATTTATCTACCTATCCACTTTATTTCTTTATTCATTTATTTATCCATTTCTTTACTTATTGATTTCTTTATTTCTACATATATTTATTTTTTATTGTTTTATTTATTTATTTTTATTTGTTTATTTATTTAATATTTTACAATTCTTTTTTCCTTTATTTCATTATTTATTTCATCAAAAGCAGTGTGAAGAACAATGCTGAAAGGAAAAGGAAAGGCATATTTCCTGGAAAAAGGAGCAGAAATCGAAAGTATTTAGCATAAACAACTACAGTGATACCTTGGCTTACGAATTAAATTGGTTCCCAGTGTGTAAGGCGAAAAGTGTGTATTCCAAAAATTAATTTCCCATAAGAAACCATTAAAATGAGAATAATCCGTTCCCAGGTCTCCATAAAACATAATTTTCTACTTTCAATTTTCTAAGCCTTAAAACTACACGAAATATACTTTATTGTATGTATAATAAATGTGATATGGGATTATAATTAAAGAAATAAACTGTACTTATATAATAAAGTTGTTTTATTTACTTTTGTGATGGTTGTTGATGGCTTGATCAGAATCAGAATCAGAATCATCTTTATTGCCAAGTATGTAGAACACACAAGGAATTTGTTTCCGGTAGAACACGCTGCACTAGTATCGTCGTCAAAAAAAACTGCTAAGTGGCACTATACAGTTCCATTTTGGTGGAATGGAGTGGCCGGTTTCATCAGCATTAAACACTTGATGAGGAACGTAACATTCTTCTTTTCATCATTTTGAGGAATGATCCCTTGTAGGTGCTTTCTCTGCGATAATTTTACCTAGTTCCTCACCAATTGTGTTCTGTTTAGCTGGGTTGATAGCTTTTTGCATCAAGTGTACGGGTTTGAACTATCAAAGTTGAAACAAGTCCAAATGTCACTGTTTTTTAATCCACTTTCTCACTCTCTATCTGTCTGTAACCCCTCCCCCCCTTACTTCTGCATTCTTGACCAATCATGTGGCTTTAACCGAAGACTGGGGCCGGGGAATAGAGGACCAAAACAAGCCAGCTGCCATTTTGCCATTTTCTTGTGAGGAGATTGGGCTCGTTCGCGAACGACACATTATTAATTGTGGCAGCTCCATGTGTATCACAAAAAATAGTTCGTATGCCAAGGTAAAAATGTCATAAATTTAACGTTCATAAACTGAAAAGTTCGAAAGCCACGGGGTTCGTAAACCGAGGTATCACTGTTTCTGAATTTTGATACATCCCGGCACCTGTTGTAAGAAGTGACGAGCATATCAAAATGCAGCTAATTGCCAGGAACAACCTTTGCCTGAAAAGGCCTTTTTTCACCCCTCACTGAACGTCTGCCCGTTCGTTGACTTAAATTATTTTTAATGAACTTGTGATGTAAGGCCACAAGCTATGTTATCATTTCATTGCCAGGCAGCTATTTTTCATAATTGTCATCGTGATTAGCCTAGCTTGACAACATTTGCGAATATCAGTCAAAAAAGACTTGAGAGCAAGACTCGCCTTCATCCATTTCACGTCCACGTTGTGCCTCGACAGTTCGCATTCAATGGAAAGGACAGATCCTTCGGGGATTCTCTGGTCCTCTAATTTTCGGAAAATTATCACTGGAGGTTCTGGAGGAGAAAATCAATTGATGAAAGAAGCAAAGAAATGGAATTCCAAAGTTTCATTAATGGCCGGAAGTTGTCTTTGAAAATTTCTTTCCTTCCGTATTCTTGCAAACCTGCATGTTAGCATGATTATCTTCATATTAGCCCATTGGTGTAAAACCTGCATGCTAATAATTCTTTATCCATACACATACCAAGTGGCTGACATAGCGAAGCTGCGCAGCATTTCGAAAGTGAATGAATTAATTCCCCCATGACAAATCGATTGTCAAAATAGCTGCAAACGGTCGCAAGCTGCACCCGCTAATGCGATGAGACACCAAATCTGCTTTGACAGTTATAAGAGGCCTCTGAGGGAAAGTCCAACTGTGAGGTGGCCCGTAACAGGAAGGAGTTTGACACCCCCGCTGCACTAAAACGGCCTCTTAGGCCAGTAGTGTAAATCCAGGCTAAAAAAGGGGTTCCTAATCTTCAAATGGCCAGTTTGTTAGCCAGTGAGGTTTTTAGCTAGGTAGCATTGTCGCCAGTTTGTTAGCCAGTGAGGTTTTTAGCTAGGTAGTCTTGTAGCCAGTTTGCTAGTCAGTGAGGTTGTTATCTAGGTAACCTTGTAGCCAGTCTTTAGCCAGTGAGGAGTTTGACACCCCCGCTGCACTAAAACGGCCTCTTGGGCCATTAGTGTAAATCCAGGCTAAAAAAGGGGGTTTCTAATCTTCAAATGGCCAGTTTGTTAGCCAGTGAGGTTTTTAGCTAGGTAGCCTTGTAGCCAGTCTGTTAGCCAGTGAGGTTGTGAGCATGTTAGCTAGGTAGCTTTGTAGCCAGTTTGTTAGCCAGTGAGGTTGTTAGCTAGGTAGCCTTGTAGCCAGTCTGTTAGCCAGTGAGGTTGTTAGCTAGGTAGCCTTGTAGCCAGTCTGTTAGCCAGTGAGGTTGTGAGCATGTTAGCTAGGTGGCTTTGTAGCCAGTTTGTTAGCCAGTGAGGTTGTTAGCTAGGTAGCCTTGTAGCCAGTCTGTTAGCCAGTGAGGTTGTGAGCATGTTAGCTAGGTAGCTTTGTAGCCAGTTTGTTAGCCAGTGAGGTTGTTAGCTAGGTAACCTTGTAGCCTGTCTTTAGCCAGTGAGGAGTTTGACACCCCCGCTGCACTAAAACGGCCTCTTGGGCCATTAGTGTAAATCCAGGCTAAAAAAGGGGGTTTCTAATCTTCAAATGGCCAGTTTGTTAGCCAGTGAGGTTTTTAGCTAGGTAGCCTTGTAGCCAGTCTGTTAGCCAGTGAGGTTGTGAGCATGTTAGCTAGGTAGCTTTGTAGCCAGTTTGTTAGCCAGTGAGGTTGTTAGCTAGGTAGCCTTGTAGCCAGTCTGTTAGCCAGTGAGGTTGTGAGCATGTTAGCTAGGTAGCTTTGTAGCCAGTTTGTTAGCCAGTGAGGTTGTTAGCTAGGTAGCCTTGTAGCCAGTCTGTTAGCCAGTGAGGTTGTGAGCATGTTAGCTAGGTGGCTTTGTAGCCAGTTTGTTAGCCAGTGAGGTTGTTAGCTAGGTAGCCTTGTAGCCAGTCTGTTAGCCAGTGAGGTTGTGAGCATGTTAGCTAGGTAGCTTTGTAGCCAGTTTGTTAGCCAGTGAGGTTGTTAGCTAGGTAACCTTGTAGCCTGTCTTTAGCCAGTGAGGAGTTTGACACCCCCGCTGCACTAAAACGGCCTCTTGGGCCATTAGTGTAAATCCAGGCTAAAAAAGGGGGTTTCTAATCTTCAAATGGCCAGTTTGTTAGCCAGTGAGGTTTTTAGCTAGGTAGCCTTGTAGCCAGTTTGTTAGCCAGTGAGGTTGTTAGCTAGGTAGCTTTGTAGCCAGTCTCTTAGCCAGTGAGGAGTTTGACACCCCCGCTGCACTAAAACGGCTTGTTGGGCCATTAGTGTAAATCCAGGCTAAAAAAGGGGGTTTCTAATCTTCAAATGGCCAGTTTGTTAGCCAGTGAGGTTTTTAGCTAGGTAGCGTTGTAGCCAGTTTGTTAGCCAGTGAGGTTGTGAGCATGTTAGCTAGGTAGCTTTGTAGCCAGTTTGTTAGCCAGTGAGGTTGTTAGCTAGGTAGCCTTGTAGCCAGTCTGTTAGCCAGTGAGGTTGTGAGCATGTTAGCTAGGTAGCTTTGTAGCCAGTTTGTTAGCCAGTGAGGTTGTTAGCTAGGTAGCCTTGTAGCCAGTCTGTTAGCCAGTGAGGTTGTGAGCATGTTAGCTAGGTGGCTTTGTAGCCAGTTTGTTAGCCAGTGAGGTTGTTAGCTAGGTAGCCTTGTAGCCAGTCTGTTCGCCAGTGAGGTTGTGAGCATGTTAGCTAGGTAGCTTTGTAGCCAGTTTGTTAGCCAGTGAGGTTGTTAGCTAGGTAGCCTTGTAGCCAGTCTCTTAGCCAGTGAGGAGTTTGACACCCCCGCTGCACTAAAACGGCCTCTTAGGCCAGTAGTTTAAATCCAGGCTAAAAAAGGGGGTTCCTAATCTTCAAATGGCCAGTTTGTTAACCAGTGAGGTTTTTAGCTAGGTAGCGTTGTAGCCAGTTTGTTAGCCAGTGAGGTTGTTAGCTAGGTAGCCTTGTAGCCAGTTTGTTAGTCAGTGAGGTTGTTATCTAGGTAGCCTTGTAGCCAGTTTGTTAGCCAGTGAGGTTGTTAGCTAGGTAGCCTTGTAGCCAGTCTGTTAGTCAGTGAGGAGTTTGACACCCCCGCTGCACTAAAACGGCCTCTTGGGCCATTAGTGTAAATCCAGGCTAAAAAAGGGGGTTTCTAATCTTCAAATGGCCAGTTTGTTAGCCAGTGAGGTTTTTAGCTAGGTAGCCTTGTAGCCAGTTTGTTAGCCAGTGAGGTTGTTAGCTAGGTAGCTTTGTAGCCAGTCTCTTAGCCAGTGAGGAGTTTGACACCCCCGCTGCACTAAAACGGCTTGTTGGGCCATTAGTGTAAATCCAGGCTAAAAAAGGGGGTTTCTAATCTTCAAATGGCCAGTTTGTTAGCCAGTGAGGTTTTTAGCTAGGTAGCGTTGTAGCCAGTTTGTTAGCCAGTGAGGTTGTGAGCATGTTAGCTAGGTAGCTTTGTAGCCAGTTTGTTAGCCAGTGAGGTTGTTAGCTAGGTAGCCTTGTAGCCAGTCTGTTAGCCAGTGAGGTTGTGAGCATGTTAGCTAGGTAGCTTTGTAGCCAGTTTGTTAGCCAGTGAGGTTGTTAGCTAGGTAGCCTTGTAGCCAGTCTGTTAGCCAGTGAGGTTGTGAGCATGTTAGCTAGGTGGCTTTGTAGCCAGTTTGTTAGCCAGTGAGGTTGTTAGCTAGGTAGCCTTGTAGCCAGTCTGTTCGCCAGTGAGGTTGTGAGCATGTTAGCTAGGTAGCTTTGTAGCCAGTTTGTTAGCCAGTGAGGTTGTTAGCTAGGTAGCCTTGTAGCCAGTCTCTTAGCCAGTGAGGAGTTTGACACCCCCGCTGCACTAAAACGGCCTCTTAGGCCAGTAGTTTAAATCCAGGCTAAAAAAGGGGGTTCCTAATCTTCAAATGGCCAGTTTGTTAACCAGTGAGGTTTTTAGCTAGGTAGCGTTGTAGCCAGTTTGTTAGCCAGTGAGGTTGTTAGCTAGGTAGCCTTGTAGCCAGTTTGTTAGTCAGTGAGGTTGTTATCTAGGTAGCCTTGTAGCCAGTTTGTTAGCCAGTGAGGTTGTTAGCTAGGTAGCCTTGTAGCCAGTCTGTTAGTCAGTGAGGAGTTTGACACCCCCGCTGCACTAAAACGGCCTCTTAGGCCAGTAGTGTAAATCCAGGCTAAAAAAGGGGGTTCCTAATCTTCAAATGGCCAGTTTGTTAGCCAGTGAGGTTTTTAGCTAGGTAGCGTTGTAGCCAGTTTGTTAGCCAGTTAGGTTGTTAGCTAGGTAGCCTTGTAGCCAGTCTGTTAGCCAGTGAGGTTGTGAGCATGTTAGCTAGGTAGCTTTGTAGCCAGTTTGTTAGCCCATGAGGTTGTTAGCCAGTACACCACTTCCGGGTTGAGTGAACACTGGTGGGTGTGGCCGCCGTTGCTCACCCACAGAAAAACTTATTTTGTGACTGTAAAGTGTCCTTGAGAGTTTTGAAAGCCGCTTATAAATGAAGTGTATTATTATTATTACCAACGACAACGAGCCTCGCCGATGTTTTCAGCTTCTCAGCGCAGAACACGAAGGTGGCCGCGTCGTCCGCTGTGAGGTTGCAAATTGTCAGGCCGTGGACGCGTCCCTTGGCGCTTATGCGGAAGTGGCTGGTTAGCTTGAGCTGCTTTCCGTTTCGCCACCAGGTCGCCGCCACTTTGGGATGCGACAGTTCCACCTCGAAGGACACCGTTTCCCTTTCCATGGCCGTCAGGTCGCTCAGGCCTTTCTTGATGGTGACTTTTCGAGCTGGAAAGATAATAATAATACATTTCATTCATAAGCGCCTTTCAAATCTCTCAAGGTCGCTTTACAGTCACGGGATAAGTTTTTCTGTGGGTGAGCAGTGACAGCCACACGCGCCAGCGTTCACTCAACCCGGAAGTACAGTAACTCAAATAGATAGAAAGCTCGCTTGCTAGCCAAAAGATAGCTAATAACTAGCTAGCTACATAGCTAGCCATCCAGCTATATCGCTATATAGCTAATAGATAGCTGGCTAGATAGCTGGCCAGTAACTATATTTGTTCACGTTTGGTATGCTAGGGACAGGAAGCCATAAATCCATAACTGTGCTAACCACTATTAGCATGTAGCCACACTGAGCAAACATCTGCTGCTATAGGCAATGACACTATAACAACAATAGTTGCGAGACCTGTTGTGACTCTCTTATTTCCGACGGACTCGTTGGCCTCAATCCCCTTAATTTCTTTGGGAATACTCATATGAAAACAGACTCATGACATCAATCATACTTTCATCAAAATAGGAATAGATCCAGATGTGGCAAATGTTTGCGGATTAACTAAATAAGTAAGTAAATGAGTATGTGTATCATTATTATTAAGTAAATAAGTAAGTAAATAAGTAAGTGTATTATTAATTTGAAGTAAATAAGTAAGCGTATTATTATTATTAAGTAAATAAGTAACTAAATAAGTAACTGTATTATTATTTTTAGGTAAATATGTAAATGAGTAAGGGTATTATTATTATTAAGTAAACAAGTAAGTAAATAAGTAAGTTTTATATTATTAAGTAAATAAGTAAGTAAATAAGTAAGATTATTATTATTATTATTAAGTAAATAAGTAAGTCCATAAGTACATAAGTAAGTGTATTATTATTTTGAAGTAAATAAGTAAGTGTATATTATTATTAAGTAAATAAGTGAGAAAATAGGTAAGTAAATAAGTAAGTAAATAAATAAGTGTATTATTATGAAGTAAATAAGTAAGTGTATTATTATTATTATTAGGTAAATAAATAAGTAAATAAATAAGTGTATTATTATGAAGTAAATAAGTAAATACGTACATAAATATGTAAATAAAAACATACATAAATACATAAATAAATACGTACATAAATCCACAAGACAAATTATTATTAAAAAATGTCTGCAGATATCAGCGGAAATTTTGGTGAACGAAAACTTCAAATTTGCTTCCCCCCCCCAAAAAAAATAAATAAATAATAATAATAATAATAATAATAATAATAATAATAAAACGCCCTTATTGCCAGCTCGGATTCAGATCTTCCAACAGTTGTCTTGATCAAAATCCCACTGATATTTGAGTCATCCGAATCCTGGGCTCTCCTTAAAAGCCGACTTTGAATCTGCCAACATTTTTCATCGATTCTAACATTGAAGACCCTACCTACCCGGCGTGGAAAAAAAAGGGAATGTTTATTTTGGAGACCTGATGACAACAACCTTGGTTTTGAAGGCCAGGGTGTAAATTTAGAAGCAACGAGGGGAGATCCAAATTCAGCGGCGCTGCCAGCGGCCTGAGGTCCTGACGCCCCCCCCCCACCCTTCTGATGATAGAAAAGATCTCAAGTCAGTCACCGGACGGGCAGACGTTCAAAAAGGGGTGAAAAAAAAAAATTCAGGCAACGTGCCTTCCTGGACATTGGTCGTTTGACTTTTGAGATGCTAGTCACTTCTTACGATAGGTGCCATAATGTTTCAAAATTGAAATACTTGCTTACACTAAATATTACTAAATATTTCGTTTTCTGCTTGTTTTTGCAGGAAATACGCTTTCCCTTTTCCCTTCGGCATTAGTTTTCACACTGCTTTTGATTTAGAGGAAATAAATAAATAAGAAAAAAACAAACAAGTAAATAATAATAAAAAATAGTAAACAAGTAAGTAAAAAAGTAAGCAAAGTAAAAAAGTAGGTAAAAAGTAAGTGAAAAATTTAAGTAAGTAAATAAGTAAGTAAATACGTACATACATAAATAAATAAATAAATAAATAAATAAATACATACGTAAGATGGGGTAGATAAACAAATAAATATACAAATATGCACATAAATAAATGGCAAAATAAATAAACAGGTAAATAAAAAAATAAAACCAAACCAAACAAAATAAATAAATAAAAGACTAACTAAATAAGTAAAGAATGAAAGAAAGAAAGTAGATGGGGTAGAAAAATAAATACAAAAATAAGCACATAAATAAATAGATGGCAAAATACATAAACAAATAAAAATAAACAAGCAAATAAATATAAATAATATAGAGCAATAAATATAGAGAGTAGATTGGGTAGATAAATAAATATATAAATATATAAATATATAAATAAGCACATAAACAAATGACTAAATAACTAATCTGATAATGAACTAACTAAATAAATACATCAATAA
The DNA here is from genome assembly GCF_051943395.1 of Hippocampus bargibanti. Lineage (NCBI taxonomy): Eukaryota > Metazoa > Chordata > Actinopteri > Syngnathiformes > Syngnathidae > Hippocampus > Hippocampus bargibanti. The sequence goes on along the minus strand of NC_142741.1, from coordinate 5,824,981 downwards.
ATAAATAAACGGACGGACGGACAGAGGGACAGATGGACAGAGTTTGGACTAGTTAACTCATTCGCTGCCATTCCCAAATTTATTCGGGAATTAAAAAGTGTGACGTGGAGTGCCATTCCCGAATTTGTTCAGGTTTTGGCTTTTCTTGCAGGGCGTGCCGATAAAGTGCTGGTCAGACCTCCAGCAATGTTCCACAAGGGGCAGCATTTCCCTTTTTCCCATGTTACCACTTTGTTACAGCTTCAGCTGTTGTTAACGTGCTATATAAACCGATATGTATGTATTGTATTTTGTACAACTGCCCCCATTTCAATCTCAGATAACTCCAGACCCAGATAATTTTGGAATTAACTCTTTCTTTCTAATGAAATAAGATAGCCCAAGGTTCCTAACGCTGTATTGAATGTTTATGTCGTCCTAAAACTCAATATTCTGTGGGTCCTACAATTTGCGTTAAAATGACAAAAACCCTGGCACTGGAGTAGACACATTTTTGCACATCGTCTGCCATTCAATGAGTAAATCAGCATGATGAACAAAATCTTTTTCTTCTTCCATTTTTGAATATGTGGTCAATAGTCCGCAAAGTATGCTAGGGGTGGCACACGCCCCCCGCCCCCACCTAAAAAAAACAAACTGGTTTTATCCAGCAGCTGGACTCTCCTAGCCAGCTCACTCCCGGTGGCAATCAGCTGTCATTTGCAATGCCATCACCCTGCAACCCCACCCCAAACAGTCCTAGCTCACTCATGTTACTCTCACTCAGTGACTCCCTCCACGACATTCGTGGACGGAGCGTGCGCAAGAACCGCCGTGGTCGGCAACGGAGGTAAATAAACAAGCGCAGAGGCATGGCGACAACATGTGCACACTCACGTTCCACCGTGAGCTGGCTTTGCGTGCAGTCGTGAAGGGTCTCACAGCTGTAGACGCCGCGGTCCGACGTGGACACTTTGTGGATGATAAGGCTGTGCTTGGTGCCCTCGTGATTCAGCGTGTACTTGGGACCGGGCTGGATCAGGACTCCTTGCCTCATCCACTGAACTTGGCTGGAATCCAGGCTCACCTCCACCTCCAAGGTAGCTTCGCCATATTCTTCAGCCGTGACCGACGTCATCTTCTTGGTGAACCTCACCTGCTGTTCTGAAAAAGTCAAAAGACCCTGGACTATGGAGGTCATTCAGACCCCGAGGAACACAATACACAGCAAAGGAAATCAGCAATGCAGGGCCCAAGTTAAAGTCCGCAGCGTGAGCCCAAAGCCGCTAGGAATCCGGTGCTCCAAGCACGCTCCGCCATGTGTCTCTGTCAGTTAGCCTAGTGCGTTGAACAGGAGAAGCCGCGAATCACCGGCCATCAAAGGCACCTTCTCAACATTTTTTTTTTAATGACAAGTCAGCTTGTCACTTCTCAGGTCCAGTGGACCATCTGGTTTCACCAGAACTCCTAACCCATCCATCCTTCATCCATCCATTGTCTGTTGCTTTTCCGGGGTTTCCTGGGGCAGCAGCTTCAGTAGGGAATCCCAGACTTCTCTCTCCCCGCCACTTCTCACAGCTCTTCCTGGCGGATCCCAAGGTGTTCCCAGGCCAGTCTCTCCAGCATGTCCTGGGTCATCCAGGGGTTTGCTGCCATTGGGGCATGCCCGGAACACCTCACCAGGGAGGTGTCCAGCAGACATCCTAATCAGATGCCCGAGCAACCTCATCTGGCTCCTCTCCATGTACAGGAGAAGTGGCTCGATTCTGAGCCCCTCCCGGATGACCGAGCTTCTAACCTTGTCTCTAACGGAGAACTCCTAACCTTCAAACGTATTCATTCATTACGGGTCACTTCTCCCAGCCCGTACTGGGGAATCCCAGTTCAGTTGGGAGACAGTCTCCAGAAACCAGTCGTCCACAGTGCCACCTTTAGAAATGGATGCAACTCCTAACATGTAAAGCCTCCGATTTGACAGAGGTGTCAAATCCAGGTCCAGAGCGAAAGCCCAAATCTGTGGTTTCTCAATATGTTGAGACACGGGACACTCACCTTGAACAAGAAGCTCAGCCTTCGATAGCAATCCCTCGGCATCAGCTGTCACCGTGCCCCGATCGGACAGCGTGCAGTTGCGGAGACACAGGGTGTGGCAGAGTCCACTGTTCGAAACAACAGCGCGTTCACTCGGGGCTACCCGTTTGCCGTTCTGGAGCCACTCCAAACGAGCGTCCGCTGGTGAAACCACACACCGAAATATTGCGTCTTCTCGTTCGCAAACCGTGATGTTACGAAGTTCTGCTATGAACTCCACAACACGGGGAGCTAGAAGAAGAGAAAACGGTTTTCAGATGAAAAAAAAAACGGTTCAGCGATTTTGAAATTGACTTACTGTTCACAGTGACGGTCGCCGACGTTTTGTCATCCACGCTTTCGCACGTATAATCGCCGGCGTCGTCTTCAAGTACATCGGAGATGGTCAAACTTCGCTCTCGACCTTGCGCTCGTATCCGGTGACGTTGACTTGGTGAGATCCTGAGGCCGTCTTTCACCCACCGGACGTCTCCTTTTGACTTATTGATCTCGCATCGTAACGTGAGGCCGCCGCCCTTCACACACGCGACGTCCTCCAGGGGTCGAATGAATTTCACCTTCATTTCTGATGAGGAATGAAGGGAAATTTTGAAGGTGGACGCCAAGGGACGCTCCTTTGGATAAACGGGTGTCAGATTCTTACCTTTGACAAAAAGAGTGAAATGCATCTCATCTGTGTTTGCATCACAGATGTAGTCTCCAGAATCCGACAGCTTCAAGGGATTAATGGTGAGCTTGTGGGTATTCCCCTCGCCGGAGATGTGAATGTTGTCCTTGTTCAGGAGTTGGCCATCTTTCAACCAGCGCACATTAGCTTTGTCTCGGCTCACGACAGCGCATAGCGTGACACTTTCGTTTTCATAGGCCAACGTTTTATGAGTTGCCTTTTTATTCACAAACTTGACCGGTATCTCTGCGGTGTGAACAAGGACAAATTTAGATATGGGCTCTTCAAATTTTCCACATTTTGAAAGAAGGCGGATTGTCATCTTACCCTGCACCTCCACAACGGTAGTCAGTTTGTCATCTGCGGCATCACAAACATATTTGCCAGAGTCCGACGGCTGAAGTTGAGAGACAACAAGCTTCCTGGTGACGTCACGGCAGTAAATTTTAACGCGGGTGTTCGGTTTCAGGATCTCGTCGTTCCAGAGCCACCGAACGGTGGCGTTTGGCCGAGACACCTCACACTCTAAAATAAGGTCTTCTCCCGCCAGTAGTATATGATGCTCTGGGTGGCCAGAATTTCCAACGATCTTGACCGGGGGCTCTACATGAAAAGCAATTGTGCGCTCAAAAGTCTTTCTGGGCAAATAACGTCATCGTGGAATTACCTGCGACAGTGATATGGAAGACCATCTTATCATCCACCGCGTCGCAAGTGTACTCTCCCGAATCCTCCGGCGAAGCGTTGAGGACCACCAAGGATCGGAAAACGCCCTGCTCCTCGCTGCAGTAGCGCCCATTATCGTCAATTGGATGATCGTTTTTGTACCAGGTGACTGAGGCGTTTGGTCTGGACAGTTCACACACTAGAATAATGTCATCAGAAACCAGGAATTGCTGTTCAGTTTGAGCAGCGGGTTTCCCAATAATCTGCACGGGCAGCTCTGAGAAGCAAACGAGAAGGGACGTTGAACATCCAAATTAAAAAACTTGACAACGACTTGTAAATAGGACCTACTACCTTTGACTTTAACGTGAAAATCCATCACGTCATCTTTTGCATCACAGACATAGATGCCTGCATCTTCTAAAGTCAGCGAATGAACAGTTAATTGACGCACGACACCGTCTTCCGCGATGGTGACGTTTTGGCAGTCTTCCACCTCTTCTCCGTTTCTCTTCCAAAGAACGACGGCATTTGGTCTGGACACCTCGCAGTCCAGGAACAAGGATTCTCCAACTACTTTTTCGAGTCTGTTCACTATCCTTCGGGGACGGACAAAGCGGACTGGTGGCTCTGTGGACGAATGCAATGTGGTGAGACATAATTCAAGACCTGTTTAACTTTGCGCCTTTGCAAGGTCGGGACGATCCTCACCGGCTATATTTACAAAGAACGTCATCGAGTCATCGGCTGTGTCACAGACGTATTCGGCCGAATCTTTGACGGTGGTCTCGGGTATTACGAGGCGTCTGTACACGCCGTCTACCTCCAGTATAAGGTTGTCGCTCTCCTCTACCTCAAGTCCATCTCTGTACCAACGGACCAGCGCATTTGGCCGTGAGATCTCGCAGCTCAGAACCATCCTTTCTGACACTTGTTGGCACAGTTCCATTTGGGACTGACTCGGAGATACAATCTGCACAGGAGGTTCTAAATGGTCACACAAGGAAACGCTTGGGTAAGACTGCGGAAAGGAGAACAAATCAAAGCATGCCAAATATTCACTGGACACCCTTGTCGTAGAGGGTCTACGACAAGGGTGTCAAAGTCACACGTCAACTAGTTTCCATTTGCTGATCTTTTGCATTTCGAACGAACATCAGAAGTCTGGTCTCTCTCTGTGAGTTTTGATTCGGTGACATGCACGACATGTACGTTGGTGGATTGTACCTGTAATGGTGAGGTTAAAGAATATGGAATCGTCGGCCGTATCACAAACATATTCTCCGGAATCCTCGACTCTACTCATCAGAATCTTCAGTCGGCAATAAGGACCTTGGACATCCAATTTGATATTCTCGCTCATTTGGAGCTTTTGGCCATCTTTGTACCAGCTCACCACTCCATTTGGACGGGAGAGCTCACAGCTGAGAATGATTTCCTCGGGTACGTGACGCTCAAGGTGGACGTCTTCTTTTGGGTATACGATCATCACCGGGGGTTCTTGGAAGGAACGGTCAGAAATATTGCCACTCTTACCTTGTTCGATTGCATCCTCTGACATTTTTCTTACCTCGAATGTTGACCTTGAACATGACGGCGTTGTCTCCAGCCCGGCACGTGTACACGCCCGAGTCAGACAGTTGGGCTGACCGGATCGCAAGATGTCTCTCCGTTGCTTCGGCTCGCGTTGTCATGTTGCTGTTGGGCCGGATTTCGGTGCCGTCCTTGTACCAATGAACGATGGCGTCCACCCTCGACACCTGGCATGACAGGTCCAGCTCCGACTTCTCCACCACGCTCTTGAACAGCTCCTCCTCCGGGACGTCAGCAAACGTGACCGGTGGGGCTAAAGGCACATCAAGGATGTTGAAGTACACTTGACGCTAGTCTCGGTCTTTGGTCATAACTCGTGTTCACAGCAGCCGCACGGCAGTTAGAACATGCGGAGATCAATCTTTTACGCCCCCACACTTTTTTTTGTTGTTTTTAATGACCACAAGCGACCACAAGCGTTAGAAATGGAAGTTAATTACTTTTGAAGCAATGGGACAATGGCGCCTTGTGAAGAGGACTTAGAAGGACTTTGAAGCGTTTAGATGGATGATTTGACCTGTGCGGGTTATTCGAGGTTACTGCATAGAATGGAACTATACAATCACATCTGGACAAGAAAAAAAACATTTCTTATCACCTTTCACCTCCGCATAGCAATCGGTGGATTCTGATTCATGGTCTTTTTTACAACTGTACTCCTCAGAGTCCAAAGACACTGCAGAGTCCAGATTAGACGTCCTCGTGAGCTCTTGCGAATCGATCTTGGGGATGGATTTGGGAAGGTTTTTGATTCCATCTTCACACAAGACAGGGGGGCCTGTGGCGTCCGAGCCCCTGCGCTGCGCTTTGTCAATATCGCGAACTTCAAGCGCCTGTCTGGGTTTAACTTCTGGAACAGCTGAGAATAAAATCAAGAGTTGCCAAGCTTTTGTCACGTACATCAGATGATAGCTAAACCGCTGTCACCTGCGGCTTTGGTGTCCATGCACATATTGATCTGAGAATTTGTATCTGGAACCAGGAATTATGACACCGGTTAGACTAGTCCAAACCAAACAACAGATCACAAAAGTGAGAGAAATATTGACAAATACTGCAGGTTTTTCACTCCTGGGCATAAAGAATCTTTCAGACTACCGTTTTGTAAACAGTCTTACAAATAGTCTCACTCCAAGTTGTTTTTGTCACACAAAAAAAAAAAGGTTCAAGATTTGAAAAAGACGTAAATCACCTTCAACATCCACCTTCAATTCTACGTGGTCCTCTGCAGAATCACAGCTGTAGACCCCACCATGTCTAACTTCGGCAGCTTTAATGGCCAATGCTCTCAGCGTGGCTTCTGATTGGATTTCAAAATCACTTTTCGGAAGAAGTTCCCCACTATCCTGGTGCCACTGTACTTGAGCACTTGGCCCTGATACTTGGCACTGTATCTCAACCGGGCTGGCTGCCACTACCAATTTGTTCTTTTCTTTGTCTGGAATTGCTGCGGCTCTTACAGGAGTAGCTGGTCAGTGAAAAAGAGTTGGAGATTGAAAAATATAAGATGGGGAAAAAAGACAATTAAGGGGCCAATGAAATTAACACTTTAGTCCTCATTCGATGCTCCTCAGAGACAAAAAAAATCCCACCTTGGATGTCCACATGGAACGTGACAACATCATCAGCCAGTTTACAGCCGTAGAGGCCCGAGTCCGACACTTTGGCGGAGTGAATGATTAATTTTCTGAGGCAACCGTCTCTTTTCATGTCAAGGCCGGTTTTGCAAAAGACGTCAGTCTCATCTTTAAACCAGGAGACCTGAGCAACTGGGTCTGATACTTCACACTTGAGAATGATTGGAGAACCCGCCGCAATCGTCCGGCGTTTCTCCGACTGCGCAACGGGCATAATATGTGGCACTTGGCCTAAGAGTAAAAGAACAGTGTCGGTTTTGAATACGCAAGCGTTGACGCACGTAAAACTACGGAAGACAACCATGATAAAATGGCGGCAAATAAAAAGAAGATGACAGGAATGAATGGATCACCTTTTATATCCACTTTTAATGCGACTGTGTCATGGGCTGTTGCACATTCATACGTGCCGCCCTGTGCGGTTTGGGCCATAGGGATGACCAGTGTTCTTCTTCGACCTTCCGTTTTAATCTCCATATTTTTCTGTTGGTGTACTTTGAGCCCATCTTTGTGCAAGTCAACGGGCGAATCTCGAGACAATTCACATCCGAGGACAATGGCACAGCCCTCTTGGACCATCTTTTTGCCGTCTGTCTCTCGACGGTCTGAGAACTTTGCGGGGTATGCTATATGTTTAAGATATTGCAACAACAACAACAAAAGTCTTAATATGTGTATTCAGATAGATGTGTTCAGTACCCCATCATCAAGAGTTGACCGAGGTGGACAAATAAGTAAAAGAATGATCGTAAGAAAGATGGATCACTTCACAGGATTTTTAAAAACAGTCCTCTGCCATTGTAGAGGTGTCTGAAATTCAGTTTTAAGATGATTGTCTATCATTTGCCCCTTTGTGGACAAAACATGTCTGACTCAAAGTTAAGAGGTCAGATTTTGGTCAATCGTGGAAAATAGCAATGAGGAAATGTTTGGAATGGATCGATGAAAAGGTTTCTTCAGCCGTCATCTGTACTTCTTTGAAGGTGTCGGACAAAGAAGTACAGATGACGGCTGAAGAAACTTTTTCATCGATGGACCACTCCTGTACGACTGAGAGCTTACACAGACGTTGGGAATGGATGAACAGCTTTTTATGAGTTGTGTTGGAAATATAGAACAGTCGCTGTTCCACTAAGTTGGCAGTGCAGAACGAGCTAAGACTTTGCATGGGCGTCACCTTTGACTTCCGCAGTGAACCGGACATCATCATCCTTTGACTCACAAGGGTTTATGGCTGAATGAGCCATCTGGGTACACGGAATGACTAGACTTTGCAAATGACCCTTTGACAGGATGTCAATTCCGGTTTTTGGTCGGAGCCTTGTCCCGTCTTTGCACCACGTGACTTTTCCATTGACATCCGACAAAGCACACTGGAGGGCAATGGGACAGTCTTCCGTGATTGACTGTTTTTGTTCAGCCTCTTTTATGGCTGATAATGTCGGAGGTGGAACTAGAGGATGGAACGCAAAAATCCATTAGTTTTGAAAACCCAGGAGTCAAGTATCTGAAAATACAATCTCAGTCCCAGACGTATTCTCTTGACCATTAGCAAAGTGCAACCAATAAATACGAGCACAATCATGGTCGTTCTGTAAGACTGCTTGCAATGACCTCTTCCAAGGTTCAAATGATCAGTAAAAAAGCTGTTTGGGTTGACATGCTGTATATGTTGTTTGGTTGATTGGTTAGTGATACAAAATCTACAGAATATAATCAATGAAGATTTATCGCGACGGATATAAAAATCCCATTCAACAATTGCCACATTGTATCTAATTTTCTCTGAACTGAGTTTGAGTTGTCCGCGGCCGATATATGAAAGAGGTCAGAGAGTAATTTGTGTTTTAGGGTTAATCATCGGCACTAATTCATGTATTACAGGCAAAAGTAAAAAGACGTGCATTAAACGTTATCCAATTGTGTGTGAGCGCAAGATATGAGTACACAATTTTTTTGTTGATATCATGAAAGATGTTTGTTAGTTGGCACGCTCATTCAAGACACGGATCAAGGCACTGCTGTGGGATATGCTCCTTGTGACTTTGGGGCAGTCCATCCGGCCGAAGGTGACTACCTAATCTTTTTTTTTATCCTCATGGACCAAGAATATCATAAGGTTTTACGGTATGGTTTGTGGTTAAAACGCCGAAGGGAAAACAAAGGAAGAAGTACAAGTTCTCGGGGCCCGGAGAAAGTACAGGAAAACTCATTCAAGCACTTGGTCAGTTATTAAGTGCTTCATCAAGACAAACTATTGCATTTGTACAGTCTATCCTGTCAGAAACTGCTTGTCACCTTGAACATCCTGACAGCTGTGAATGCCCGCATCAGACAGCACCGTCGAACTCACAGCCGCTTCTCTGAGGGAACCCTCCGCCATCGGGTATTGGCTGGTCTCTTTGTGTCGTTCTACTCCATCATCGTGCCGAGGGACGACCTCATTTGCAGTTGATGGCTCACACGGTAGCGCGACAGGGAGGGCTACAGGTTCATCCACTTTGGCAGACTCGATTCTCTCAGTGTGACACAGTGTTGAAATTGTCACCGGCGAGGCTGAGGGTGTTTTGAAGTACATTGAGGGGAAACAAAGGTATCGCTATAAGTGATTCAAGAAAATAGTGGAGCACATCAACACCATCTAGAAAGAAAGAAAACAAATCATAGGCTTGCAAAGGCCTTTACAAGGTGTACTTATGATTGATCTTTCAGCAACTGGCAGTCCCAATGTACATTACCCAATCTTAGTATATATGTTATCTTAGTATTACTTCAATACAGAATCCAAAATGCCAGTCATCCCTACAAAACATCTCATCGCGCTCTTGGTGTAGTTCATGCAAACCATTGAAATCACCTTCAACAGCCACCTTATTTGCAGTAACATTGCTGTGAGTGTCATGTGACGGATAGCTCTCTTCTGATTGGACACTCGTCTGCTCCAAACAGGCTGAACCTGAAAACTGCAATGATGATCCTTGCCCAGAGTTTAGTGTGTCGTGCGCCAAGTCCTTTGGAGCCTCTGCATTGTGGGGATGCGCTGTCAGGACAGATGTTTCCAGTATGATCTGATATTGTTGGGTAGGTGCAGGCGATTCTGTTTGACGGGCACCATTTGGTCCAACGAGTGCAGCGTGGACAAGTGAATATTCTTTTGTCTCGACCGTTTTCAGATGTTGAGGGTCATTCAGCTCCATCGATGAAAAAGGTATAGTTTGATCAGTGTCTGTCTTTGCCGAGGAGAGAGTCAACGTGTCCTCTGATTTGCAGTTTGCGAGCTGTCCGGAAATACCGTGCCTGTCTGAAATGAGTGGTTTTATCTGGATGAGGTTATTGGTCAGGACGTCTGAAGTCTCTGTGGAATCATGGGGTTCCTCTACCCAGAGTTTTGTAGACTGCAGTGCCCTAAAAGGCTTTTTTTTATGGGAACCGCCTACAGAGTCAGCGCATCTGTCTAATTGGGCTGACACAACCTCTGTTTGATTCGTAGAGCACTTAGCCTGGGGGGCAAATGTCTTTTGGGGGTTATTAAGGTCTAACGGCACAGAAGTGGGCGCTAAGCCGTATCGCTCTTCGAGTTTGACAGATACATTCTTCAGATAAGATTCTTCTGATTCAACATTAGCTCTCTGACGAGAATTACAAACCTCTACAAGGACCGCTGTCTGCAAGGAAGTCATAAATTGTTTAGAAGCTTTGGGCTCTTCGGTCTTCTGTCTATGGTCAATTGATTCCTCACTTAGGGATTGTGTAAAATGTGTCGTCTGAGAACATGGCTTAAGCTTTATGATTGACGGCTTGATTGGGTTGCAGTCGGGCAGAGATTTGACAGTCCGTATTTTTTCCTGACTCTTTTTCTCATTGTCTTTTGTGAAAATCCCTTCCGTCACATATTGATTCGTCGACCGTTGAACACCCTTGTGCATGGAATGTGATCCGTGTGTCCGAGAATCTCTGCTCTCGCCACCAGAGCTGCCATACTTGTGCTTTGAGGGAATGCCATCGGCATCCGTCGAGTTGATCTTCTCCGGTTGGGAGGAAACTCTTAGGAGTTCGGCTACAAGCAGAAATGTTTTCAGTGGTTGTCGATCTCAACGTTTCCTCTCAAAACAGAATTTCATTGACATCGTTGTGGGTTAGGATGGAGTTATGTGGTCATCCATTGCAAAGACAAACAAGATGGTCGACCAGATTTGGTCTGAAATTCAACTCTCAAAAATACCCGACAAAACAATCGCAAACTAAATTTCAAGAATTACCTTGGTATTTTTTTTTGTAAGATGCTCATTGTGTCACTTTCATAAGAGTTTCTTGTCATTGCAACGGGGCAAAGGTTTGGAGGATCTGGTGATGTTTAATGAAACATGGAATGAGCTGAAAAAGCCATAAGTGGTAGGTGAAGCGCAGTTTCTGTTACCGTGGAAAATGGAGTGACAAACAACACATCGGTTAGTTTGGAGGGAGTTTTCAAGTAAAATAAAGACCCGCACATTGTTTTCAAGAATACCAATTCCAGAAAACAATGCACTAGAGAGGACAAGATGGCAAAAAAAAAAAAAAAGCAACCTGAAGTGCCAAAAAAACGGGCGGATGACTCGGATGATAGAGCCAAAAGTAAAACACCACCACTGTTAGTGGCATGGTATCGGCTGCGTTAAAACAAAACAGATGACTGATGTTGAAATGTATAAAATCACCTTGAACATCCGCAGTGATTTGGGCAGATGCATCGGAAACCGCAGTAATCTCACCAGCATGGTGACACTGCCGTGCTGTTTTGACAGAGCCAAAGAGAAAACAATGAGCGTGGTCATATCTACCGACATGAAATAAAAGTTCAATAATAATGTGGTAGGACAACACCTTTGATGTCAACAGTTAACTGCCTGTCGTCAGATGTTAGGCAGTTAGAACTGGAAACAGCAGCTGTGACTAGCGTCGGTGGAAGTGGGGAGACTTGGATGCCGCTCTCAGGTTCAACAAGAGTTTCCGTTTTTGGAAATTGGCAGGCCTGGCTGCTGCTTTCAGGTACAAGAGTTTCCATTTTTGGAATCGGACAGGCCAGCGGGCTTGTTTCAGGTACAACAAGAGTTTCCATTTTTGGAATTGGACCGGTCTGGATGCTGCTTTCAGATTCAACAAGAGTTTCCATTTTGGGGTAGAATGGAGTTCCGTCTTTGTACCAACAAGCTTTGGCAATGGGGTCTGAAATTTCAAATTGTTGCACAATCGGGCAGCGCTCGTCGGCAGATTTGTCCCTCGCAACATCTGGACCACATGTCTCAGCCGGCACTACGGATAGTCATTGGAGATGAAGCATTAGAACAAATGTTTTGAGTAAAAGACATCGTATACTGGCTTTAACATAAGTCAAAAACACATATTACAGAAACAAGCAATCACCTTGAGTGCTGACAACTAATGCAGCAACATCATCCGCTGTTGCACAGTAGTATGCTCCAGAGTTGGATGGATGACTTGGTTCAATCACAAGTGTCTTCTTGATAGCTTCTAGGATAAACTTTTGTTCTGAAGTTGATACGGCGGCTTTCGCCTTCTGCAGTGACCCCTCGGCCTGGCGTGGGTCATGAATCGCAGAGTCCGAAATTCGACATGGCAGTTCCAAGGAGGTGGGACCCTCGAGTGATTGATTCTCCACAAACTTGGGCGAGGCTGGCAACGGCGCTAAAGGTGATGACTCAAATCATAATTGTGTAAAAACTGTACATTTCCATACTGTGATTGAGAGAAGGGGTTAACACTTTTCCCTAGACGGTTATACGTTTGATCAAGGAGAAAGTCAAAGGGAGTATTGATTATTTTGACAAAGCCTCAAGAAACTGTTGCAAGACCATCAAAACACCATTTGACTCGAGTGACAAATCGGATATTAGTAAGTTGCTTGAGTCGATCAATGCATAATCACCTCTCATACCCACAGTGAAGACTACGGTCCCATCTGACGTTTGGCAGTGGTATTGGCCCTCGTGCACCGACTCAGCAGAAGGGACAACGAGTCGCCTCAATGTCCCGTTGCTCTGTATGTCCTGCCCTTTGTGCGGAAAGAGCTTCACGCCATCTTTATACCACTGTGCAGGCAACATGGAGTCTGCCACCTCACATTCCAGCACCAAAGGTTCGCCCATTTCAAAGGACTTGGCTCTCTTAACGTCAAGGTGAGTGGCGGACTTCGTCGGTTTAGCTAGCATTGGAAATTCACAACGGTGATTAAATACCTTCAAAAATGATCACTTGGAATTTTGATTAGCTTTGGAGACTTTGGTTTCATGGTTATAGTGAAATGAAAATCAGAAGTTCTAATCCAAACGACATTAAGTTGAAGCAGAGGTTATTAATAGCAACTCAAAGAGATGCAAGGCCTTTTTTGGGGGATGAGACAGAACACAAAAAGTCACCTTTTATCTCAACTTGAAAGTCCATGGTGTCATCCTTTGTTCTACATTGATACACACCAGAGTGGTGCATCTCTGCACCCCGAACAACTAAAGTCCTTGTGGTTCCGTCCAACTGCATTTCCAGCTCTGAGGTCGAAACAAGCTGCGTTCCATCCTTGTACCAGCAAACTGGGGCCTCGGGATCAGAAACCATGCAACGCAGTACAACGTGTCCCCCTGCCTCAATCAATTTGGTCCTCATTTCTTCAGGGAGCGGACAGAACATCACCGGTGGAGCTACAGATACAGTTTAACAGCTACTGTCAATTGAGACAACTTTAAAGGTCTTTGATACATACGTTGAGTCTGACCACTGTCATGGTAGTCAATTACATTGTCAAACTGAGTAAAAGTAATGGTCAGTGCAACAAGTACATCTCCATGTTGCAAAATCATAATCACCTTCGATATTGACATTGAATGTGACGGTGTCCCCCTTTGTCTTGCAGCAGTATAACCCTGAATGGTAAAAGTCGGCCGAAGGGATAACCAACTTCCTCACCAATCCATCTACTTGAATATTGAGTCCGTTGTGAGGAAAGAGCTTTGAGCCGTCTTTGTACCAGTACACCTGAGCATTGTGCTCTGATAGCTCGCAGCGTAAAAGAATTTGGGAGCCTGCGTGGATGGTTTTGTTCCTCGCCGCTTCAGGAATTGCTGAAAATCTCACAGACGGGGCTATGGACATTTGAATATGTGCCATTCATAAAAATGCAGAAAAATAAGTCATATGGCAAAAACGATGCAAGACCACTGCTTGACAGGACGAACTTACTTACCCTCGACTTCCACATTGAACCGGATGACATCGTCAATGGCGTCGCAGCAATACACTCCTGAATGTGAGAACTCTGCCGACTGGATGACGATCCTCCTCATGGTGCCCTCTGACTGGATGTTAAGACCCTCCGTTGTCTGTAATTCTACCCCGTTCTTGTACCAGTGTACCGGAGCGGCGGGGTCTGAGAGCTCGCAATACAGTACGATGGGGTTCCCAATTTCGACAAATTTGTTTCGATCCATTTCTGACATCAGTGAAAACTTGGCCAGAGGCGCTGTTGGTTTAAAAGAAAAATCCATGGTATGCATTTTTGTCCAGTCATCTGACCACCGTCAGTCATTTACATCGCTTTAGACACACTCACCTTGAATGTACAAGGCAGCTGAATCCCGTATACCGTACGCAATAAAAGTTATTTCGGCTCCATTTTCGGTGTCTCGAACTCCTTGGATTCGAAGAGACTGGTGTGTCCTCGAGCGACGCATGGAAAAACGCTCATCATCCTGAAGCTGCGTGCCATTTAAGAACCACGAGCCGATGACTGATGCGGATAGTTCAATAGTGAAAATTGCATCTTGTCCTTCTGGAACCAGTGCATCCTGTAAGGGGGTTTGTATCCTGGCTACCGGAACTGGAATGCAAAATAAACACACGTAAGATCAGAAGTGATCACTTGTGACATGAATCCATTGATGAACCTAACATACCCAAATGCACTGCTCGAGGGAACTCCACATTGTTGCTCTTCCCGTATTTATTGACACTACAAATACGGAACCGATAATCGGCCTCACATGGCACGCTATCGCCAAGGATCTCCACCGAGGTAGCCGAGTCGGTGGTCAGGCACTGTAGCCACTCTTGTGAGCCCGTACCCACTTCCTGTCGCTCCAGTACATAACCAGAGGGAGGGTTCTTGCGTGAGTCCTGTGCTGGAGTCCATGACAGAAGTGCTGCGTTTGCCCGCTCTGTGTTGATCTGCACTCCCACTGGGACACTCGGAGGACAATGTCTGGCCGCTGAAAGCAGATTTATGGCACAAATGATGACAACATTTTGACAATCCTTCCTTCTGTATCGTGACATTGTCATTTACTGGACCCTACCCTTGACTCTGAGCTGAGAGGAAGTCTTGGATCGCCCCACAAAGAAAGTCACAAAGCCAGAGTCTTGGGGCATGGTATTGACAAAAACTAGAATATGAGTCCGACCAAAAGACTTCAGGATGGTCTGATGAGTTTCACGCAGCTCCACGCCATCTTTATACCAGTGTATGTCCATCTCTTCTTTTTCCACTTCAACACAAAAGGCAGCATTTTCACCTTCCAAAACATCCACTTTCCTTGGAAGCTTTCGCATAATTGGGCCTAGAGATAGACAGTGGGTGAAAATCAACGGCAGATGACGACAAACCAAAAAAATGCAAGACCCAGAGACCAAATTGAAGTGGAACCACAACGGATTGCAAGCAACAATATTTACCTGCCGTTGGTGTTCGGTTCTCCATGTCAACTGATCGTAGCTTACCTTTCACTGCCACCTCAGCGATGCTTCGTCCGCCATCTGGCATTTCACACAGGTAAATCCCGTCATCATCAACACCAATGTCACGGATTGTAAGTCTGCGCTTCGTCCCCCACTCCTCCATTCCATATTTGGCTCCTGGTTGGAGTCGTCGATCCTCCAGGTACCATGTGATAGGGACAGAGTCCTCTGGGACTTCACACTCTAGAACAGCTAAGTCCCGCTCCCATACCTCCAGATCGATGAGCGGCTGCTTGAACCGCACAGGTGGTTCTGGCACCAGAAAAAAAGTGGGTACCGGTTTGTGTGAACACAATAAGAACACAATGATCTTCGTTATTTTCATGAGGAACTGGAAGGTCATTGCCACATTGTGCTGGATGGGAAATGAATCAAAACCACTAACACTGGGGCAGTTGTATTTAAAAAAACTGCACAGTATGTTCTTTTCAATGGATTCTGAGTGACAGTAAGTCACACGCCACCCTTAAATTTTCATGTCAATGAGAAGCTGAAAGTTGAAATACCCGTGACCATGCAAGACTTCACGTACTACTTGGTTCAGCCAGGTCATGAAATGGCTTGACTCGCTTGATTTCTGCTGTGGTCACTTAGCTCCTCATTCGGACAAACTTACCCTTGACTGACAGGTGTACGGCGCTGAGGGTTTGGCCTGCTGTGTTTGATGCGGCACACACATAGACCCCGTTGTCCTTCTGCTTGCAGTACAAAACCTTGAGGGTAAAGTATCCTTCTCGATCCTCGTACAACAAATATCGCCTTCCAGACAGTATCAGTCTTCCATCTTTTCTCCAAATAATTTCCGGTTTGGGCTTTCCTGTCACAAAGCATCGGAATTTCGCATGCTTGCCCTCCGTCACCGCAAACATTTTCACTCTGGTCGACTTGGTCGTCATCTGGTCTTTGTGCTGATTGGGCATCTGCCTGCTGATCCTCTGTTTGCCTTGGTGAGATTTTCTGTTTGCGTTGTTGTAGCCGTTGCGGTTTGCCTCGTCCTCGTGTCCGGGGCCAGCGTCCACAAGCAACACGGCTCCCGCGAGCGCTTCTCCAAACTCATTCCTCGCCTTACACGTGTACACGCCGCCGTCCGGTGCACGAGTTTTAAAAATCTTCAACTGGAACCACCCCCCGTCTTGGTAACTCACGCTAAAATGAGTGCTTTCGAATATTTCGCTGAGCTTTTTGCCATCCTTTTCCCAGCTCACCTCTGGCCGTGGACTTCCCCAGAGCTTACAGGAGAATACGGCGTCTTCTCCACGACCCGCTCGGGTGGATAGAGGTTTGATCAGGAATCGCGGTTTGTTCTCCTCTCTTAACTCCAGTTCTTGAGCCTCTCCTTCTACCTTCAGGGTGGCAGCTGCGTACGTTTCGCCGATGCTGTTCTTTGCTTTGCACATATACTGACCGCTGTCCTCCATCGTCACGGCGGTTATGATCAGATTGTAAATGTTGCCGTCCTCAAAGACGCGGTATCGTCCTTGCGGGTCAATCTTCTCATTGTTCCTCTCCCATATGACCGCTGGCCTTGGATCGCCACCAATCTGACACTTCAGGACCGCATCAGTCCCACTCTGTACACCGACGGGCCTGGGATAGGCCAAGAAGCGCGGCGCGCCACCGAATACATCCATCTTTGACCCGTTGGTCTTGCTTTGCCTCTAGCAGTCCTAAACGTGAGAATTATTCACTGGGTCCGATTTTCAAAGGTAATTTCTACAAATGAAACCAAACAAAATATCATTTTAGTTCAAACAAAATATGAACTTTGTTGGGGAGTCAGTGTAATCTATGGATGAAAAGGTTTCTTCAGCCGTCATTTGTACTTCTTTGAAGGTGTCGGACGTTTCGCTTCTTATCCGTCCGACACCTTCAAAGAAGTACAGATGACGGCTAAAGAAACCTTTTCATCGATGGACCACTCCTGTACGACTGAGAGCTTACACAGACGTAGTGTGATCTATGGAATGCTTGAAGATCCCATTAAAATCAGTTTTACATGATCTATTGATCCGATGTGATATGCATGCTTGAGCGCAAACGTATGGTATGACGATTAGGCTTAATTAAATTAGAGCTGTCTGCATGACAGAAAACGGCGGTGTGATTGGCGGGTTGCTGGGGGGTGGGCGCTCCAACTGCAAAGGCAGCCACAACACGCGGCGAGTACAGCTGGTGCTGTATTTCACTGGGAAAGAGCTTAATATAGTTCAACCTACGTAAACAGCTGCGAGAGAGAGAGAGAGAGAGAGAGAGAGAGAGAGAGAGAGAGAGAGAGAGAGAGAGAGAGAGAGAGAGAGAGAGAGAGAGAGAGAGTGAGAGTATGCGGGTGTTTGTCAGGTGTCGCAAAGAAGCTTCTGAAACACACGGGCTCACAAAAACACGTGGAGACTTTTGCAGTGTGCCCACCCAAGAGACCTCATAATCAAAATATGCCTGGCCTCCGTCAAGACCTTCGTCGTCAACATGGTTAGGAAATTCCACTGGTACATGGTTAGAATTGCTGTTGCGATCATTCGGGCGGATCAACGGTTGAGGATTTGCATATTTTAAGGGGTCTGCAATGGGAGTATCCCGACTTTACTCAGTAGCGGGAGACAGTCAGATAGAGGTCAATAAAATGCAGGTGTACAAATCTAACGTTACAAAGCAGGCGAATAAGTCTATCTGAAATTTGGTAGAACGTCATCAAAGGATCATCATAAAAGTCGGAAGGACCCATGACTCTCATGCCGCTAGATTAGCCTAGCTAGAGTCAGTTTGAGTTACATTGCCACCATAGTAACGAAACCCAGGACCCTCCAGGACTTGAAGTTAAACGTCAAACGTAACATTGTAGACTAGTGCGAGATCTCCGGAACAAAATGTCACAGTTTGAACTTTGGAAGCATCATGAATATTCCCACCGGCCGTTAAAAGGGAGGTTGACATATCTGATTTAATTGAAATGACCCCTGCCCCCTGTGCCGTGAACCCCTCAGATGACCTACCTCGCTTCAGTCGCCAGTGATGACCGTCAACAAACATTCCACAGTCGCGACCAGTCTTTGCGGCAAAAAGCGGTAGCGCGGGTCTCGTCAAGGCAACGTCTCGAGTCCACTTCAAATTCATGTTTTCCTCCAAACCCGGGCCGTTCTATTCCTGTTCATGTTTGAAGCCATCCTTTTAATTCGATCCAACACCAGGCTCCTCTGTGGTCTTTGATTGAAAACGGCCGCCCTCCCCTGCCCCCGATCTCTGCGGCGTTCAGCCCTCGGACACTCCGAGTGCCATTGTTCGCGGGATACCGTTAAATGCTTTTGCAGCTGCTGCTGTCCCCTAAAAGTACTGGCAACCTCGATGACAGCTAGGGGAGATAAGTAAGGCACTTCCATTCACTTGCCAGTGGGGGCTAAAGATAGCACCAGCGATCGGTGCATGCAAGACTGCTTAGCTTACGTGAGGCTTTGTATTAAAAATACATAAGAGGAACCTTCCGGTAGTTTACTTCTACCTCAACTACAGTTTCAAGTTGACAATTTGTTAGCATACAAGTAAGTGCAAGTAGAACCGTAAGCTAACCGTAAGCTAACACCAAACGTCAGAAAATAACCTCAGGAGAAAATGTATCCTAATTTGACTTCATGAACTAAAAGTACAGAAGCTGCAACTAGAATATGCAAAAAAACTGATGAACAAGAAGAAGAGGGAAGTCTGGCTGGGATTGTAGCGACAAGCACAGATCTGAGCTATTAAGACTGCGGCACAAATTTTGATGGAACCGTGAGACAGAGATGACAGATGTGGCGCGTTTGGGCTTTGGCGGTTTCTTCTGGGATGTTCTTTAGCTTCACTCGTAAACTGAATTTAGAAGGTAGAATCTGCTGGTTGAAGGAAAGATGCAAGAAATAAAAATAAAGGTTGAAAAACCCTTTCAGTCAAAAATTAAGCAGTTTGTGCTCACTGTATTGATATTTTTGTAGAGGCAGGGCCTAATGTGACTGTAGACTCCTTGCAGGATGCGGATTTGTTATTTTCTTAAGATGAAATCAAAGATAGAATATATTTTTTGAAGCAGTCCACCCCATAAATAAACCCCAATCACAGCGCCGTGCATTAGATGTTGCTGCCGTTCCATTTTGCCTCGCCGGCCGACCTGCTCGATGGAGCGAGCGTGTTTTTTGGCTTTTGTTGGCTGCTGGGTCCCTTCAGCTGTTTGGTGGCTCCACACAACCTCCTGCCTGATTTCAGCTGTTGGAAGTAATCCGAGATAACTCAGAGACACGCAGCCCGGTTATGAAATACGTACTTTGCGCTAGAGGAGAAATATCAAGGTTCGCTAAACATGAATGCGCTACGATATTTTCTGATGCTTACCAAAGGGTGTTTTGTTTTGAATGTGTGTAATACGCAGGGCTGATTTTATGCTCTGCTTTGACCCATGTGAGGAGAATTGGGTGGGAGAATGGATGGACTAGCTAACATGTGCCGCTTTCGCTAACAACGCAAACACGGGCTGATTTGCGAAAATGCGGCTTCTCCAATCCGTCCCCAGACTTCTTTGGGGACGGCTGAAGAAACCTTTTCATCGATGGACCACTCCTGTACGACTGAGAGTTTACACAGACGTCCCAGATTGCAATTTCAGTCGTCCATCGCAGTCAAACACGGACTGAAAATAATTCTACCAACCCCAAATCAAGAGTTCACAGACTTCCAAAGGCGACAGGGGACCCCATTTTGAATAGCCCCACCCTACTCTCTGTTGTGTGTCGCTTTGCCAGACGTTTTTTTTTTTAACCTTTTCCTCCCCGTGACCCTGGAATGTGAACCAAGCAGTCAATCTGAGGGACCGAGACATGTTCAGACATGGCAGACAAGAACGGAGTTGAAGGGACGTAGCCACAGGATAGAATGTGTACAAGGCGATTGAATCTTAAGCAAGGTTGTTCATTTATGGGTGTGTCTCTTGGTGTTTGCCTGTTTAAATGTATACAGGTACTCCCCTTCTTTTGCCCCCCCCCCCCCATCTCTGTTTTGTTTCTGTCAATTTGGGCTAATCCACATTGATCGGTTGTATTTAGTTTGCAACGAATTATTTCCGGGGCTCCCTCAATTCCATTTGGAAAAAGCAAAGGCGACGCCGCAGGTTTCGCCCCGCCCCTCAACTACTCTGATCGCGATAATACTAAGAAACAATACCCTCTGGTGGCCACTTAGCGTAAGCGCACAATGGGGAAAAAAAAGCTACCGGTCCTAAAACTTGACCATTATTCTCTGCTTTGTAGTAAATTCCCGATTCAAAGCTACTTTTGTTTGCTGTACATCGTGATATAGATTTTTATTTCTGAACAATTTCCACATTAAAAATTAGAAATGCAAAGGCTTTTTAAAAATTGGTGTTTTTTTGTTGTTGTTTGTTTGATCAACTCAACCATTATTGCAATCTTTTGTATCGTTTGAGAAGCTCAACCATTATTGCAACCTTTTGTATCCTGTTGACATCGTGTTCTCAAAACAAACATATTTACTGAACAGTGTTCCAGAGAAAGATCAAATTTGATACTTTGACACCCAATTTTATCTAAAGACGTCAAATTAGATGAAGCTGACATGTAACAGGAAGCAGGAGAAAGTGTGAAGGATCCAAATTCCCAAAGTCGAATGGGAAGTCAGCCATTTTGATTTGAAGCGCCCTTTTGGATTTTTTTATTTTTTATTTTTTTTTTTTTGTTTTGGATTAAGGCATGGAGATTATGGTTACTTCAAGCACAACGATCAGTTTTTTTCCAGTTGTGTCTATGCCTCAAAAAGGAGCCACGCTCAACCGTTGTCCATTTTGAAGCGGAAGCTGCCATTTTGGTTTCATTACGTAGTTAAAGGACAACCGACGCCATCGGACAAGTTGTGTCCATAATTTGTAAAATCACTTCAAATGACTTCTACTGAGTGTATTTTACAAAGATTCGACCGCATATAGCTAAATTGTACGTTTTAAGACTCACGCTGAATATTCAGGAAGTCCTGTTTTCGAGTTGATGACGATGCCTGACGTGACGTCACGTCTGGAATGCCCCTGAACGAGAAAGCGACACACAATGCATTTTGGGTACTTTGTTTGGTCTGAAAACTTTGTGTTGGTCCGGTTTGATGGCGAAATTAGAAGGAAAAAACAAATAACGCCATGGTGAATCGTTGTATGTTGCACCAAGACTACTATTTGATACTAGTTGACACAAATTCCCAGCAGACAAATCGGCCCATTTCCAACGGAGCTTGGGCGCCATCTTGTGCATTTTCTGGGCGCTACATTGGAGTCCAGACGCCTCAAAATGAGACAGAAGGACTTGTTTAATCGATTGCAAACATTTATGCTTTCCTCTTCAGAACTATTTGAATCATATTCATAACTGGTTGAGTAACAAGAAAGCATCTGCTCCAAATCTGAAGCCATTGCTTTGATTCTCGAGAAAGGCAAGACGTCCTGTTGTGACATCACGAACAGGGGCGGGACCTTCTGAAACTTTCTGAGGTAATTTTGTAGTAGTTTTGGGACACTTTCAGTCATTTTTATTAGTTTTGCATTTGACTAAAAATATCAGCCTGCATGTTTTGGGTATTTTAGATGCTATAAAACGTTTTTCTGATGTCAGTTAGGAAACAAAAAAATGGTGTTGGTTGTCCTTCAATAAGGGGAATTGTAATCATTAATAAGGGGAGCAAAAGTAATACTCGATCACATGTATATATTTTTTATCGCTGCGTACGGTCGATTATGAAAGCATCATGTGCGCATGTGCGGTAAAATGCAATTCCGATTGTTTTAGCGTCTCATTTTAAATAATGTACGGTGTACTACAACTTTTATCCGGGGAATTGTAATCATTTATAAGGGCAGCTATTAGCCAAGGTTGACAGATATGCATTTCCATCGTTTGCATTTTCGTCTGTGCTGAGTTGAATCGGTTGACTGCTTCATCTTGAACCGTTTTTTTAAAGTTGCACTTCCATCCGTCAACTGGAGGACTCGGGATGCGAGACACAACTCGCAGGAAAAAGTTTCTCTCTAGGACCTGGCGGAAGTCCCGGGTGGGGGCCTGCGAGCGGGTCACCCGTCGCCCCCACCCGCCCCAGGTCACTTGTGGCTCGTTGCGCATCAGCTGGAGGAGCTGCGCCGGCCGGCAGCGACAAGACGTTCAGGGCACCGTCTAAAGCTCCACGCGGCCGGCGTCTTCTCGGCTCGGCTGTAACTCAACACACGCGACCATGAGGTGCACGCCATTAACTTTTGCGGCTTTGCTGGATGATCGCCATGTTTACACTTTCCTCGTGTATAGTATTGATGTCAAGCTTGCCGCTTTCTTGCAGGTGTTTCTCGGGACTGGAGCGTTTTTGGTGGAGCTGCCTCTTGATTTTTGCAAGTCGCGTCGCAGCGCAATGGCCAGGTAAGAAAAGTTTGTCAATACAATTGAGCAGTGCAACAAGTAGATAAATGCCTACCAACGCGCAATGAGCTACTTCATCTGTGTCAAAGTTAAAGCACGGGGGCAGAATCTGCCCTATCAAATCATTTTATTCGCCCAGTGAAAGCAAATCACGCATGTCAAGTGCCATGATGCTTGCTAAAGTCCCAAACAACATTTCAAATTCTTCCATTTAAAACCACAATAAGTCATTTTTTTACTTCAAATTTGAAAATTCGTTATTCATTCATTTGTTGTCCGCCCTAGATGTATTATGTGGAGGGGATGAACAATTGTAATTTAAATGTGTCAAAGTTAAGGCCTGCGGGCCAAATGTTGCCCGCCACCTCATTTTATTCGGCCCTCGAAAGGAAATAAAACTAGTGAAGTTCCATACTCATCTATTGAGCTAGCTAGCGATTGCGCTAGCTAGCTAGCGATTAAGCTAGTTAGCGATCCAGCTAGCTAGCTAGCGATCAAGCTAGCAAGCTCTCTTTCCATTCAGTTAGTTGGCTAATCCCTCGTATTACAGGTGTCCAAGTCAAGACTTGTCTGGCCCGCCCCATCATTTTATTTGGTCCACGAAAGCAAATCAAGCATGTCAAATGCCATGATGCTTGCTAAAGTCCCAAACATTTCAAATTGTCCCATTTAAAACCACAATAAGTCATTATTTTTGTAGTTCAAATTTGAAAACTTGTTATGCATTCATTTGTTGTGCGCTCTAGATGTAATATGTGGAGGGGATGAAATATTCTCACGAACAAATGTACCCATCTGTTTACAATTGCATTCATGGTGTAGTTTAAATAGCTATTTTATTATTTATCATTGTATTTATGGTTTTGGTGTTCTGTGTATTGTTCTTTTAACTGTAAAGTGTCCTTGTGTTCAGAAAGGCGCTTGTAAATTAAATGTATTCTCTTCTTCTTCTTCTTTTTCTTCTTTTTCTTTTTCTTCTTCTTCTTCTTCTTCTTCTTCTTCTTCTTCTTCTTCTTCTTCTTCTTCTTCTTCTTCTTCTTCTTCTTCTTCTTATTATTATTATTATTATAAAGAGCTAGCTAGCGATTGAGTTCACTAGTGATTGAGCTAGATAGCGATTGCACTAGCTAGCAATAGAGATGCTAATGATTGAGCTAGCTAGCGATCGAGCTAGCTAGCGCTTGAGCTAGTTAGCAATCGAGCTAGCTAGCTTTCTAGCTCTCTTTCTACACAGTTAGGTGGCTAATCCCACATATCACAGTGTCCTGTATCCAACTCAAGGCCCAGGGGCCCGATCTGGCCCGCCCCATCATTTTATTCGGCCCGTGAAAGCAAATCAAACTTAAGAAACACCTTAATGCTTGCTAAAATTTCAAATTGTCCCATTTAAACCACAATAACAGTCATTATCCTTGACTTCTGATTTGAAAACTAGTCATTCATCAATTTGATGTGCGCTCTTGATGCTATATGTGGAGGGGATGAACCATTCTAATGGCTTCTCCAAATTCATAACGACCTTTCTTGGGAGGAAACCGTAAGTCCAATTTGGCCCGCAGCAAAAAAATGACTTTGACACCCTTGAGCTACTTGCATGTTGTGGCTTGCGTCAAACTGGCTGTGATTTATTATATATTTTTTGGGAATAGTTGTGAGTACTTGTCTCATGATGGATGGATGGAATGCTTCATTTGCAAATCAACAAAAGCTCGTTTCAATGAAGAGCTGCTCTGCTCGGCCCGTTTGCTGTTGACTGAAGTCCAATTCCGCTTTAAAGCCTTTTAAGCTGTCTTGTTTTGCTTGTTTTTTGTTCCATTTTACGTCCATCTCATCAACTGACACGTTCACCACCTGGCTCTGTTTGCACTGACGTCACAGAAGAATCAGCTCGCCTGCAGCAACATCCAAATTACACTCAAACAAAGACGCTAGCGTCCGCTACTCGGCTCTGTAACTGCGCTTACTTGTTTATGTGGGTTGTTTGTGCTAACTTGGTGTTGTGTTTATTTCTGGCCTTGATCCGATTTGTGCACCCTCGGGGGTGGGGGAGGGGAAGTTTTTTTTCTTTGGATTTGCTATCAGAAGAAGTATATGCCCTCCCCCCCACCCCCACCTCCTTCAAATATGATCCCGCGGCATGCTCCAAAGTCCAGTTTGCACTCAATATGGCCGCAAATTGCTTACCTGTCGGGTCTTGTCTGATAGCCGCCGGCCGTCTAAGCCTTGCGTTGAAACGTCCCAGGAAGCAAAAAGTAGAATGAAGGACCTTCTGTTGACCTTGAAAAATTGATCTGGATTGAATTGGATTGACCTTGATTAGTCTCGCAGTGGAGAAATTGATATTTCGCAGCAGCAAAATTATAAAAGGAACAGGAAAGGAAAGGAAGAAGTAGAAAAACAAAATACGGGACTGCTGTAAATACAGCCACTCACGAGGCTCCATCTTGAAGTCAAAATGGAAGAAAGAGGAAAGGAAAGGAAGAAGTAAAAAAACAAAATACAGGAGCTGCTGTAGAGGCAGCCAGCCACTGCGCCATCTTGAAGTCAAAATTATTAAAAAAAAAACTAAATAACAAATAATATTTATGACAACACAAAGACAGTCCTTCAATATTAAGCACTTCCTGTACCCTCTTTGTTTCATGAATGAGTATTAGATGTAAGAGAAAACGATCAAAGCATCCTTTTCACCAGTGGATTAGGGACGTCATGGTGAAACATGCACATCTGCTACAAGCTAAATGTTGAAAGCAAACGCAAAGCTGTAGCATCCATTGACGAAAAGAGGTCTCCTGTCCGATGTAAATTCGCTTCAATTCCAAGCCGCGGATCTGCGGTCCATCCGTGTGTTTAATCTGGCCAGCTGTTTTGTTGTCGATAACATTGAGAGGATCTTGATTCATAAGTGATGCGTATTATACCAAAGATCCTTCATGCACCTGTGTGGTTCCATTCAAAGGATGACTCGCTGTGGGTGGGGTTTACGGTGGGGAGGGTGGGGGGTTGCAAAGTTCTTCCATTCTGCCCCAGGTGGCATTGGTGTTGAGTTCGTGCGACATGACGGAATTTGGATGGAATTCATTCCCAGTCCCCGACTGGGTCAGGAATCCCTATTGTCATGTGATCTTTGACATGCACCCAGCGGTGGTTTTGCCTGAAGAGGGACCAAGATGAGGAAAGGGGGGAAGCGCTTGTAAGGGGACACCCCGCTGGGACGTTTCATGGCTGAATAAGATGCATTAAAAATCACGGTTCGGTTTAGGTCCTCCGGTAGCAGATCAAAGTTTACGCCAATGGGAAGAAAAGTTCCAAGTGGTATTTCCCCCAAAAAGACAATCTCAAATTTCATTTGTTTACCACTTGGTTCCGTTTCTCAGAAAACGCCTCGAAACAAAACCACATCAAACTTTCTCTGTGCTTCCATTCGAAACAGAGGACTCCGGTTCTTTGTACTGATGGAAGCGCAGTAGAACACTTTGCCCACTTTCTGTCCAAAATGGAAGTTTTTGATCTTCATCCTTTTTATCTTTTCCTTGCTAAACAGTTTAGTACAGGGATAAAGCATGTCCATTCTCGCCGTCTTCTCAGTAAATTGAAACGTAAAGTAGTGCGGAAAGTAAATCTGAACCGGAAGTGACAACAACCCAACGTAATGTCAAGAAAAATAAAGCACAGCCATCTGCTGGTCAACTATGGGATAGCAGTAAGAAACAAACAAACAGCAGCATTGACATTCTCCATCAAGTCCAAAATGGCCGCGAAGTCCCACAGTATGAACATTTCTAGATCTAAAAATGTCAACATGTAACCCAGTACAATTTCAAATCCGCATATTTGAAGACAAAATGATTTTATAAGACCCGAAATCAGCAACCGTAGCGCTCCGACTTGATCTCTGAGCGAACGTTACCCATCAAGGAGAGTCCACTTTTCTAAACCAGAAACAATTTCGGCCTTCGTCGACAGTGACATTTGCCTTGCGTTAACCAGACATGTTTTGAGCGCCGTGTTCAGGACTGTACGAGTTGCTTAGCAACCAAGGAGACGTTGTCATTCATTTTGTTCGTCACAGGAACTGTATGACGACGATGTTTACAAGAGCAGGCCAGGTAGCATGGTAGGGTGCGGGCCATGTTAAATTTATTGTTTGAAACGGCGCCAAAGTATCATAGATCGGTAGCATTTGGCACAGATCAAACCTTGTGACATCTAATTCCATGATTTGCCGCTCAGTCAAGGCCCTGATTCGTGATGGACGGCCTGTTGAGGCGCCGCACACCCAGGCACCGAGGCGCCGTCTCCGGCGCGTGTGTTTTGAAAGGTCATTAAGCCTCTTCAGTCTCGGAGGTCGCCTCTACCAAGCGGCGACTTGGTGGCCAAGTTTGGACTTGTTGCTCGGACGGGAGGTACCCAAGGGCGGGGGGTGGGGGGGGGTCATTCAAAGTGTCAAGTGGTCCGCGCCTCCCGTATTGGCTCAGTTCTCACCACATTTGCGCAACCTTGACATGAGGGATTAACGTTTCCATACGCTTGATCCAATTCAAGAACCCGTCTTTCAATGAGTGTGCCCACTAACTGCAGACTAGACTCTGCGACGCAGGATCCACCGAACCACTGAGACCGACTCACCGAACCCCTAGGGTTCGATCCAACCAAGTTTAAGAACCACTGCATTATAGGCTGTCGATTGTTTTCTGAAAGACTCCCTGTCACTGTTTACCTCTCGTGTCAAAAAAATAAAATAAACTAGGACCACACATCAGTGCAACTTTCAAACACAACCCACATCCATTAGTTGTCGTTTACCTTGAGGTGGATGTGTTTTTGTGCACACATTCCGCTGTGGTGACTTGGATTGAACCATCTGGATTTTGTTGCAAATCGGTTCAGGATATTGAAAAACATGGCGTTGTTTCAAAAACACTACTGCCCACGCACGCACGCGCACACACACACACTGTTGAAATTAGTCCACCTACATGGAAGACATTTCGAGAAAGGCTCAAGTTGTTTTCGTCTTCCCAGAAGTTTCGCCATTTTACACATCTTGCAAAAACAACTCTCATGGGACATGACTTTTTAATTACTTGTATGCAAATAATCAAGTCTCTGGAGTCGGCGACCTCCCATGAACCACGGCTGGGGCTCATTTACGTAGCGTTCCGCAGCCTGGTGCTGAAGTGCTGCTGAAGTGAAAACTTTGCGTAAGCATTTTTTGCTTTGACTTAAATCACTGGTTGTCATGGGTACAAAATGAGAACTGTACATCGTCCCATTAGTATAAGTGCCAAGATGAGTAGTTTCTGTCGTGTTGTGGCTCATGTCAAAATGGCCGTTTGGTCATGTCAAAATAAAGAGTTCTAGCATAATTGCTACTCTTGTTGCGAGGGGGAGGGGACGTTCCGTACGGCCCCACACTTTGCGCAGACCCTTCGAATGTCTCAGGCGCTAATGGCGCACTGACTCCTTGGTGAGTTCTTGGCGCCTCTTTGGTGTTTGGGGCAAAAGCCTCACTTATCGCCCTTGGCGGACGCTTGGTGACACCTGCATTTTTATGCACGTCAGGCAAGAAGGGAGTCTGAGGGAGTCTTCTGGTCTCCTTGAATGCATGAAATGAAACAGGAGACCCTCCCACTTAGTCTTTTCCACGGTCTTGAAAAATGTCACCGGATTTTCCTTATTAGGAACGAATCAGGGGGATTTGGAGTGACATCCCCTAAGCTTTTTATTTTGCAGGTTTCGTATTCCAAGTGTGAACCTCAGTCAATGGAAGCAATCCATACGTTTTTGAAACAGAGCGTCTGGACCATTGCAACGAGGCCCCTCCTTGGAATGCCTTTGTCCGCCTCAAACTTCAGACTCTGTATCCCTCCTTGGTCGTCTTATCTTCTTATTGACTCCCCCGATTCGCGGGACTGCCTTTCAAAGCGGCCGCGGATTCCGCTCTTTCACCCGTCCCTCAAGAGTTGCTGCGTTTGTAAGGCCCCTTTTTTTGTTCAGCCCTATCGTACCCCTCACACCGCGGGGGGTGTGAATTGAGGAGAATCCCACGGGCCAGCCAGATTACCATCAAGTCTGGAGCTCTCGTGACAAAAGGGATTTTCCCAGTTTTCCTCCTTGGGGAGGGTGCTGTCGGAAGTTAAGACTTGGATCATCGCTAGCATGCTAGGGATGCTTGTCAAACTTGGGTGCCCGGTCCTATGACAAGTGCGACAAGGAGTCCTTCATCAGTTGTGGGGCTCAAGTGGAGGATGTAGTTTAGGATTTGGTGGAGGGGGATCCATTGAAATCGTTCAAGTGTGGAACAGCCTGACAAGCAATCCGAGAGGACAACAAGTTAGGCTGGAGGATCAGGAGGGCCTCAGTACCGCCCTGGAGACCCCTGATCCACCCCATTGTAGATGTCTCCTTGCTCCAACAACTACGATTCAAATTATAGTTATCAGACGATTGTGGTCTAGGTTCTCATGTTGCGGTTTCACATGTTGAACAGATACAAAAGAGACACTGAGTGGTCCTGAGTCAATCCCCCCTCGGTCAAATGAATCCTTCAGTTGCTCATAACTCGTTGTTGCGTAAATTGTGAGGTTACAGACAGTAAAGGGCGCCCTCTATTCCCTCCGTCCTTGCTTTGGGCCATGTGGCACGGTGCCATCCATTGAGAAGTCCGGATTGAGGGAGGGAGCCCAGGCGGTGGGCCGTGGGTCAGCCATGAGGCCATATTGTACAGTCCGGTCAGAGATTTGCGGCAGGCATTCATTGCCTGGGGCAAAGTATGTCATTCCGAGAAGAGGTGGTTTGGGAAGCCCCCTTTCACTTACCGTCTGCGAGATGGAAAGTGAACCTTAAACAGAGAATCTTGCAGTTTCACAGCTCCGATTGACTGTGCCATGTGGCTGTCTCGCAAATTGTTTCCTGTCCCGAATCTGGAAAATAGAACAACAGCATCACTGTCAAATCGCATCTGTTGTGCTCAAACGTTGCACTTAGTGTGCCTTTGATCGCTTTGTGGCTTTTTAGAATCAATTCTTCTGTTGATTCCGGTCACATTTGTGAAGTGAAAGTTGAACGCAAAATCATTTTTGTTTGATCCAGTCCTAATATTGGTAATTTGCGTCCCTCCGTCACTGCTAGAATGTCAGCACACGTTCAGTCCACATGTTGGATCACGTCACTTCACCCAAACCTCCCTTCCGCTGAAAAGAACTGATGGGACCCACAACCGTCGGCGAGACTTTGGCAAGCGCTGCTGGTTACCACATTCGAAAATCCAAATCTTTGACTCCTTGAAACGTCATAGAATTCTGCTTTCAATTATGTTCCTGCCGACTCTGAAAGATTCCTAGCCTCCGGCTCCCTTAACATTCCTCCATGCGTAGTGTTCTGAAAGTATGATGAGGTCTCGGAGTGCCCGAGGGCAGGAATACCTATAAGTTCACATGGGTGGAGCACCTTCTACCACGTCTCAAGAAGCGCCAATGCCTCTTTGAACCCTCTTACCTTGGACCCGTGACACAATATTGACATTGGTGGTTACTTTTTAAGCCCGGGCGTTGTGTATCAAGCCCGTTTGCGTACGTCTTGAAACCGCCGGCTTCCACGTTGACCCAGCGTGGGGCCGTCGGACTTTCCCAGCGGGTTCACTAAGTTCGGTCGAAATCAGGTTGCCGCACTGACTCTCTAAAGCTCCTTCACGTGGATTATAACCTGCCTGTGCACGGTTGAGCTCAAACAGAACAGGAGTATGATTTGATGAGGGGGTTTCTTGGTGCCCAAAAGAGGCAGGCTGGGTAGGGGTGCGAGGGGGGGGGGGGGGGGGGCACTGAATTCCGGCACCCTGGACTCTAATCTTCTCCGTACTAATTGACGGCCCTGATATTGTCTGGTGGATGAAAGGCCTCTTTGTCACTCTGGCTTCTCTTCATCTTCTGTGTGCAAGGGGGGGTGGCAGGGAGTGGGCATGGGGTGGTTGGCGGGGTGGCCTCTGATATCCCCGTCGGCATAACGTCACCCTCTCGCGTTGCGCCGATTCATTAAAGGAGATTAAAGTGTCAACAGAAGGTGAAGCGAGTCAAAAGCTCGGCTGTGGCCGTTCATGTCTTACCATACATTTGATTGATTGATTGATTGATTGATTGATTGATTGATTGATTGATTGATTGATTGATTGATGGATTTATTTATGTATGCTTTTTCACATTTATTTGTATGTATTTTTGTTTGTTGATTTATTTATTGCTTCACGTTTATGTTTGCTTATTTATGTTTAGTTATTTATTTATTGCTTTGTGTTTATGTATTTATTTATATGGTTGCTCCTGTTTACATGTTTATTTTTATTTATTTATGTTTATTTTTTTGTTCCCATTTATTTTTATTTATTTATGTCTATATTTATTTATTCATTTGTTCACGTTTATTTTTATGTATTTGTTTATTTTATTTATGTATTCATGTTTGTGCATATTTATTTTTGTTTGTTTATTTGTTTGTTTGTTTATTTATTTGTTTATTTTTATTTTTATGTATTTATTTATGTTTATTGTTTGTTCCTATTTATTTTTATTTGTTTATGTTCATGTTTATTCATTTGTTCACGTTTATTTTTTGTATTTTATTTTTATGTATTTTTTTTATTTTTGTGCATATTTATGTATTTATTTATGTTTGTTTATTTATTTGTTTATGTTTATTTATTTGTCTGTTTGTTTATTTTATGTATTTATTTAGGTATATTTTTTCGTTCCTAGTCATTTTTATTTATTTATGTTTATGTTTAGTCATTTGTTCAAATTTATTTTATTAATTTTTTTCTTTATTTTTGTGCATATTTGTTTTTATTTATTAATGTTTGTTTATTTATTCTGATGTTTATTTGTTTTTTGTTTAATTTAATTCATTTATGTATTTATTTGTTTTTATTTTATTGTTTTTATTTATGTTTGTTTCTTCATTTGTTCACATTTATTTTTGTTTTATTTATTTACATTTATTTTTGTACATATTCATTTTTATGTATTAATGTTTGTTTATTTATTTGTTTGTTTGTTTATGTTTAATTTGATTTATTCATTTTTTTTTTTTTTTTGTTCCTATTTATTTGTATTTATTTATGTTTATGTTTATTCATTTGTTCACGCTTATTTTATTTATTTATTTATTTATTTTTGTTGATTTGTTTTTATTTGTTTGTTCAAATGTATTGATTTATTTATTTGTGTATTTATTTGCTTGATGATTTGTTATTCATTCATTCATTCATTCATTCATTCATTTGGGCGATTCGTTAAGGTTTCAACTTCTGCTCAGCCTCCAAGGTTTCTCTCTGTTGCACAGCCCTCTACCAAAATGCTTCATTTGTAGGCAAAGAGCGGCTTTGTTAAAGTGTCACTTTTGTCTCACCCCCCCCCTCTCACTATACACCCCACCCCTCAGTCTTTTTTCCAATGGTCCTGCATGAGTGGCAGGAGAATGTCAAGAATGCGGCTAGTTTGAGAAGTTTGTCAGCGGACGGCGTGCGGTGGCCAGGCGGCGGCGGCCGCTCTCAGTTTCATACGATACGAATGTGTCTTGGAATGCGACCAAGTCGGCCCTTTTTGATTTATGAAGCCAACGAGCCGCAGCACGTACGTGGGGTGGGGGGGGCTCCTCCTTCCCTTTTTTTGCAACCCCGTGACGCATGATGGGCTTGACCCCAAAGGTTAAGTCTTGACTTTTCTCCTTCTTTGAGGACTTTTTTTCCTTTTTTCAAACCATCTCCAATTTTCAAGCGTGAAGCATTCTACGCTTCATGCTTAAAAATGGGATCCCCCAATATGTGCGTTGCTGTGTTTAAAGAGCCACAATTTAACTCATTCACTCCTAGCCGATGTGACCGGCGCATTAGTGTTGTTGAATAACGTTTTTACATTCAAACCTGGGTTTACGAACATCTCGGGTCTCGACCAATTCGGTTTTTGCCCCCATTTTTTTTTAATACCTCGGTTTACAACCACAAATGGGTTCTCGGTTTAACTGAGCGCACCTAAATGCGACACTGGACTCCCCTCCGCTTCCTTTTACATCACTTCCTGGCGTCACGTCTCATTTTCACCGACACATTAGTGTTGTTGAATAAAATTGTTACATTCAAACTTGGGTTTACGAACATCTCGGTTCTCGACCAATTCGGTTTTTGAACCCCCAAAAATCTTTTTTTTTTTTAATGCCTCAGTTTATTACAAAAAATGAGTTCTCGATTCAACTCAGCGCACCTGAATGCACCACTGGACTCCCCTCCGCTTCTTTTTTTGTCACTTCCTGGTGTCACGTCTCATTTTCACATATTAGTGTTGTTGCAGTCCAACCTGGGTTATCAAGCGTCTTGGTACTCGGCAAATTCGTTTTTTTTGACTGAAAAATTATTATTATTTTTAATGCCTTGGTTTAGAACCAAAAATGGGTTCTCGATTCAACCAAAAATGGGTTCTCAATTTAACGTAGCGCACCTGAATGCACCACTGGACTCCCCTCCGCTTCCTTTTACGTGACTTCCTGGTGTCGCGTCTCATTGTGACCGACGCCTTTATTTTTCAATATCGATTAAAAAATAAAATAAAGCTTACATTGATTATTATGGGAAATGTTTCAGTTTTCCACCAAATCGGTTTTAGAAACAGCTTTCTGGAACGGCTTATGGTCAAAAACCCAGCTTTGACTGTACAGTGATACCTCGGTTTACAAACCCCATAGTTTACAAACTTTTCGGTTTACGAACGTTACATTTATGAAAATTTTACCTTGCCATACAAACTATTTTTGGGATACTCACAGAGCGCCACAATGAGTGATGTGTCGTTGGCGAACGAGCCCGTTCTAACAAGAAAATGGCAGCCAAAATAATTAATAACTAATGAAGGTTTCAAGGGCGATGATCACGCGACGGACACTAATGCTGACCAATCAGCGCCCGGCCGGCTATGCTGAAGTGTTGCCAACGAGTTCAGGCCCTGATCCACCAAGATCGCTTACGATTGGCTGCGTAGAGTATGTGGGCTGGGAGGAAATCCGTCTTCCCAGTTGACGCTCTGAGGAGGAGGCGCCGACCTCGCTTACGATTGGCTGTGTAGAGTATGTGGTCGGGGAGGAAATCCCTCTTCCCAGTTGACGCTCCAGGAGGACGCGATGCATAGTAAAAAGTTATGGCTGCTCGCACGTAATTCAGTAATATTGTGCCAGCAGCTTCAGTAATGGCTTACTGAAGACCCAAGGATATATGTCGTCATACTACAGTAGGTGTCAATTTATTTAAAATTAGAAAGTAGAAAATTATGTTTTATGGGGACCTGGGAACGGATTATTCTCATTTTAATGGTTTTCTATGGGAAATTAATTTTTGGGATAGACACTTTTCGCCTTACACACACTGTCTGGGAGCCAATTAAGTTCGTAAGCCAAGGTATCACTGCATTTCCCAATCCCTGTCTTTAAAAAGTGACAATAGGGGTCACCATGGGGTGATGGGTCCCGTCACTCTCAAACATGGCAAAAATACGCCATGAATCACAAATGCCACCATGACTATTGTTGCCCCTTTTAAACTGAAACGGCTTTGTCAAATTCAGTTCACTATGAAAAAATAAATGAAAAATAAATGAAAAGGTAAAATATGAGAGTGAGATCACCCTCTTGCTTCTGCGCTGCTGATTTATGACTGGCACCTTTATGCCCCGTCATAAAATTCCCACCTCAGCTTGTCAAATTGTCATCTGTAAACCTGTGAACTTTTTTTTTAACCTCCTGGGCTTTTTTTCACATTTTGTCTGAGCCGTCTTGGCTTGTTTGGCTTTGAAACGAAAGATGCGGCTCACCGAATATCAAACCAGACGTTTGTTACCTGGAAGCCTCCAGGGCTAAAACGCAAATTGACGAGCATGTCAGTCATTTGTGTCTGAAATCTGCCCGGTTTGCAACTTTTGGCTTTATCCTCGTTTGCGCCCCCCCGCCCCCTTAAAGGACAACTGACACCACCGGACAAGTTGCGTCCATAATTTCAAAAATCACTGCAAATGACTTCTACTGAGTGTATTTTACAATGATTCCACCGCATATAGCTATGTTTGACATTTTAAGACTGGCACTGAATATTCAGGAAGTCTTGTTTTCGAGTTGATGACGATGCCTGACGTGACGTCACGTCAGGAACGCCCCTGATCGAGAAAGCGACACACAATGCATTTTGGGTACTTTGTTTGGTCTGAAAACATCGTGTTGATCCGTGTTGCTGGCGAATTTAGAAGGAAAACATGTAAATAACGCGATGGTGAATTGTTGCGTGTTGCACCAAGACTACTATTTGATACTAGTTAACACAAATTCCCAGCAGACAAATCAGCCTATTTCCTACGGAGCTTGGGTGCCATCTTGTGCATTTTCTGGGACGCTACATTGGAGTCCTGACGGCTCGAATTGATACGGAAGGACTTCTTTAATCGATTGCAAACATTTATGCTTTCCTCTTCGGAACTATTTGAATCATATTCAGAACTGGATGAGTAACAAGAAAGCATCTTTTTCCGAATCTGAAATCTCTGAAGCCATTGTTTTGATTCTGGAGCAAGGCAGTGTGTGACCAATGGTGACGTCATGAACAAGGGGGCGGGACTTCCTGAATCTGCCCAGTTCCAGAGCTGATTTTGTGGCAGTTTTGGTCAACTTTAAAGGACAACCGACGTCTCCGGACAAGTTGTGTCCATAATTTGTAAAATGACTTCTACTGAGCGTATTTTACAAAGATTCCACCGCATATACAGTAAAGTCTCGTTATATCGATATTCTCGGGAGTCCGAAAAATATCGATATAACCGGGACTATCGATATATCCGACCCTGCGCGCATGTAATTTTCTCCTTGCGTGCATAGAAATGGTATCGATATAACCGGGACTATCGATATATCCGATATCGATATAACGAGACTATACTGTAGCTATATTTTACGTTTTAAGACTTGCGCTGAATATTCAGGAAGTCTTGTTTTTGAGTTAGTGACGAGTCCGTACGTGACGTCACTAAAGGACCACCCTTTACCGTAAAAAAGACGCATTGTAGCGGTCTTTCCATCACGTCAATGTATTTTGATGTACCTGTTTGGTCTGGGGACCTCGTGTTGCACCCAAAAGCCGCCAGAAGGCAGAAGAGGGCGTCCAGGCGCCATATAAGGAATTTATCAGCCTGTGTAAACGGAGGTGGCCACAGGATGTCGCCATTTTGTGCCTCTTTTTTTGGGTGAGAGATTTTCCCCCAATGTTGCCTCAAAATGGCACAAATAAATTCTTTACTCGATTGCAAACATGTATGCTTTCCTCTTCAGAACTATTGAATCATATTCATAACTGGATGTGTAACAAGAAAGCATATTCTCCGAGTCTGAAGCCATTGTTATGATTCACTAGCAATGCAAGACATCTTGGCGTGACGTCACGAATTGGGGGTGGGACTTTCTGAAAATGCCCAATTCGCAGCTCAATTTTTTTGCAGATTTTGGAACTTTAAGTCATTTGTATTGGTGTTTTGCATTTGACTAAAAATATCAGCCTGCATGTTTTGGGTATTTTAGATGCTATAAAGCGTTTTTCTGATCTCAGTTAGGAAACAAAAAAAATGGTGTCGGTTGTCCTTTAATGGAAATAGCTGAAGTTGAAATCGCCCCCATACGCACCCCCACTCTGACGTCGCCTTGGTGAATGGTCCCGGCTTGTGTAGAATGCTCCTGCGCAGACAATGGCTGTCTACTTCATACCTCTAAGTCAAATGAAATGCAGATAAACTTTGTTTTGTAATCTTGTCTGTCAGTGTCCCACTGCCGACATTTTTTTGGGGGTCGTTTTTCCAAAGTCCACTTCATTTTATTTGGCCCGCAAAATCAAATCAAATTTGTGAAAATTCTATGCCCATTATTCA
The DNA here is from genome assembly GCF_051943395.1 of Hippocampus bargibanti. Taxonomy (NCBI): domain Eukaryota; kingdom Metazoa; phylum Chordata; class Actinopteri; order Syngnathiformes; family Syngnathidae; genus Hippocampus; species Hippocampus bargibanti. The sequence continues at coordinate 5,788,206 of NC_142741.1, read as the reverse complement.
AGCCAGCTAGTGATCGAGCTAGCTAGCGATCGAGCCAGCTAGTGATCAAACTAGCTAGCAATCGAGCCAGCTAGTGATCAAAATTGCTAGTGATCAACCTAGCTAGGTAGCGATCAAGCTAGCTAGCAATCGCGCTAGTTGGGATAGCTAGTTAGTGATCGAGCTAGCTAGCGATCGAACTAGCCTGGCCTTAAAGCGTCAAATTATATTTTATGGGGACCTGGGAACGGATTATTCTCATTTTAATGGTTTCCTATGGGAAATTATTTTTTGGGATACACACTTTTCGCCTTACACACTCTTTCTGGGAACCAATTATGTTTGTAAGCCAAGGTATCACTGTACTTCTCTTAAACTGTTACAAAAAAGTTAGTGCTAAAATGATGTATAGTGAATATTCAATTTCACTTTTCAATGTCAATGTAATTTTGATATGCAATTTTCTAAAATGGTGATTTTCAAAATAAAATACAAAAAAAAAATCTAAAATGCCGATTACCTACCTTTTTTTTCTAAAATGTCGACAATCAACAAAAGAATTAGTTCTCTTCAACTGTTACAAAAAAGTGCTAAAATACATGACATTAAGTGGAAGTTTGTACATAAAATGTCTTTTTTTTTACTTCCTGGTATCAAAACCTGGCGGACTTTTCAGGTCAAAACGAATCGAAACGAAAAAAAAACACAGAAGATCAGGATGTGGAAAACGTGTAGGGCGTCTAATATTTTTCCGGATGTTTTTCCCGTGGATGACGAGTTGCAGGTAGCAATTTCCTCGCCACATCATTCACGGCGGCGCTTGTGCCTCTGCACTTTGGCCTTTAAGTTGCGTTGCCTTATGTTTCATGTGAAGGGATGAAAGGAGGCGGCCCAGCCCCATCTTGACAGTCATCTACCAGCTTGCCACGTGGATTTTAACTCCTTCACGGTCAGACGAAGTGCAAAAATGTGTCCACTCCAGTGCCAGGGTTTTTGTCATTGTCACTTGAATTCCAGGAACCACAGAATACAGATAACATTCAACTTACGACCAAGTTCCGTTCCGACCAAACGGTCGTAAGTCAAAATGGTCGCAAGTCAAAATCCATTCAAAATGTTGAATAGAGACTTGGAGGCGAAATGACTCACAACACCCCCCCCCCCCCCCCCCCTCTGGTGCCATCACACGGTCGATTGCTGTGCGAGAGTGGGATGCCGGCTAGCCAAAATTGTTGTACGCGTTGCTGGCCTGCTAGCGCGTTGGCGTACAATTACATTTTTTTAAAATAGCATATGGAGGTCGTGGTCGTAAGTCGGGCCGGTCATAAGTCGGATGTTACCTGTATTGACTTTTAGAACTGCATAAAACCCAATGCAGTGTAAGAAACCTTAGACTCTCTTCTTTCATCATAAAAAAAAGAGTTGATTCCTAAGTGATATGGGTCTGGAGTTATCTGAGCTTGAAATGGGGGCGGGTGTACAAAATACAATCCATAATTAATGGTTTATGTAGCGCTTTAACAACAGCTGATTCTGTAATGCGCTAAGATGGGCCAAAGCCAAATGCTGCCCCTTCGTGGAAAGGAAAAAAAAAAACTTTTCCAGAGGTTTGACCAGGGCTTTATCGCCACCCAAGCATGACAAAAAAAACAAAACAGAACAAATTTGGGAATGGCGTTCCACGTCAAAGCTCGTATTTTATGCTAAATGCTAACTTGCGCAGGTCCTAAAGACAAAATAATAGCGCGAGCAGGCTTTCAAGATATCCGGACGTGACTTGCTGATGTTGTCCACCACGTTTTTGGGGTTTGTTACAGTCTGGCTGGGCCCCACTTTGATTGTCTGCGTCGTGTTTTTGGAGTAGCGCAAAAATGCTAATGTCCAAATTATGGTCTCCCAAAGTCTCCCGTCCCGTCGTTTTTCCAATGTTGTTTTTAGCGCGCAACATGAGAGGATGCAGGAAATCTGCGGAAGTTATTATGGCCTGGCGGTGGCCGCTCGCTCGCAGATGACGCATGCTATCAGAATCTTAGCTGTCCTCCTACACGTTCTGCAATTTTTTGGACCGCGTCACAAATGTTGACACATGTGAAGTCCATCACACCCACTCCTAAATAAAATGCTTTTTCCCCTCTTTTGTTCCAAACTCATTTGATTAGATTGTTTTTGTTTTTTTCCGCCACACTCTTTTCCGCTGAGTCATCAAGCAAAGAAAGTCCCGGGATCCATTTCGTTTCAACAATATTCTAATAGCTACGCTAATGATTGTGACATTGTTGTTGGTGGGACTCTTGCAAAATAAAATTAAAACAGAGTATTAAATAGGTATAATTAACAATAATATAATTATATAAACATAAGTTCTCTATTTGCTATCTAGCTTGCTAGCTAGCTCTCGTTTTGCTATCTTGCTGGCAAGCTAACTCACTCTTTGCTATCTAGCTGGCTAGCTAGCTCTCTATTTGTTATCTAGCTATTTAGCTATCTATCTATCTATCTAGCTATTAGCTATTTATTAGCTAGAGAGCTAGCTTTCTATCTATTTGTGTTACTTTCGGGTTGAGTGAACGCTGGCGCGTGTGTCTGCCGCTGCTCACCCACAGAAAAACTTGTCCTGTTACTGTAAAGTGACCTTGAGAGTTTTGGAAGGCGCTTAGAAATGTATTATTATTATTATTATTAATATTATTATTCAATGGACAAATGGCCAAATATACGCTGGGAGGGAGAGGGCTTGTGGTTGTTGCTAGCGAGCTTGATAGCTCTCTTTCAAGTTAGTCAAGGCTGGGGGCCAAATCTGGCCCGCCACATCACTTTATTCCGCCCGCAAAACTCAATCAAACTTGCGAAATGCCATGCTCATCGATTTTGCCAGCTAGCAATCGAGTTAGCTAGCTAGCAATCTAGCTAACTAGTAATTGAGCTACCTAGCAATCGAGCTAGCTAGCGATCGAGCTAGCAAGTGTCTTTATAGCTATCTGGCTAATCATTTACATTACCTGTGTCAAAATCAAGGCACAGGGGCCAAATCTGGCCCACCACTTCATTTTATTTGGCCCGCAAAAGCAAATCAAATTTGTGAAAGTTCCATTCCCATCATTCAAGCCAGCTCGTGATCGAACTAACTAGTGATCAAACTAGCTAGCTAGCGATCAACCTAGCTAGCAACCGAGTTAGCTAGCTAGCAATCGAGCTAGATAGTAATTGAGCTAGTTATCAATCAAGCTAGTTAGTGATCGAGCTAGCTAGCTCAATTACTAGCTAGCTCGATTGTTAGCTAGGTAACTTGATTGCTAGCTAGCTTGATCGCCTGCTAGCTGGCTTGCTCACTAGCTATTTTAATCACTAGGTAGTTTGATTACTAGCTGGCTCGATTGCTAGCTCGAATGGCAGTTAGCTAGATCACTAGATGGCTGAATAGATGGGCAGGTAATTTCACAAATTTGATTTGCTGTTTTGGGCCAAATAAAATGATGTGGTGGGCCAGATTTGGCCCCTGGGCCTTGACTTTGACACTGGTAATGTAAAGGATTAGCCAGCTAGCTATAAAGACACTAGCTAGCGATCAAACTAGCTAGAAATCAAGCTAGCTAGCATTCAGCGAGCTAGTAATTGAGATAGCTAGCAATCAGGCTAGTTAGCGATCAAGCTAGATAGCAATCAAATTTGCAAATCAAATTTGTGAAATTCCATGCCCATCTATCAAGCCAGCTAGTGATCGAGCTAGCTAGCGATCGAGCCAGCTAGTGATCAAAGTAGCTAGCGATCAAGCCAGCTAGTGATCAAACTAGCTAGTGCTCAAACTAGCTAGCGATCGAGCTAGCTAGCGATTGAGATAGCTAGTGTCTTTCTAGCTAGCTGGCTAATCCCTGACATCACAGGTGTCAAAGTAAAGGCCCAGGGGCCAAATCTGGGCCACCACATCATTTTATTTGGCCCGCGAAAGCAAATCAAGCATGTCACATGCTATGATGCTTGCTAAAGTCCAAACCAACAATTCAAATTGAAAAGCAGCCCTTTCAACATCTAGTTTTTTACCGTCGACGCCCGTCAAACGAAAAAGATGAACAACCATGCTAAGGGTATCGCCAGCGCCACTAATTTTCTTTTTCAAACGGCATTTTCTTTTCTTTTGATTGAATTTCAAGAAACGTGGCGCCATCCAGATCTGGATGATAAAAACTGGGAAATGCGCCGCCTTTGCACGGCTGCCCAAGGAAATGGCGCCTTGCCTCCAGATGCAAAGTGTCCTGTTTTTGTTCTCCTCTTTTGATGTGATTCGCAAAAAAAAAGTCATCAAGATGATGATGACATGGCCGTTTTCCAACAATGGCTTCTGCTGAGGAAGTTCCTTTGGGTACGCGTATCATTTCCTCCCGTTGTTCGATGTTTTTCCCTCCGAAAGCTGCTGAATTTCAATTCTCTTTTTTGGAAATCCCGTTCTATTTTTTATATACGGTGATACCTCAGCTTACAAACGTAATTGGTTCCCAGAAAGTGTGTGTAAGGTGAAAAGTGTGTCTTGCAAACATTAATTTCCCATAGGAAACCATTAAAAATGAGAATAATCGGTTCCCATGAAACACAATTTTCTACTAAATAAGCCTTAAAACTACACAAATATACCTTATTTTATGGATAATAAATTTGCTATTGTATTGTAATTAAAGAAATGTACTCTTTAATAAAGTGGTTTTATTGCCCTTGTGATGGTCGTTGATGTAGTTGCCTCTTAATGATATCCAAGTGAAGTTGCCATGCTTTCTCGGCGATAATACCCTCACTCACACAGTCCCCTGCTAGCTGCTTTTCGTTACTCCAAAGTTTTTCAACCTCTTCTATTGCCTGAGACCGTTGCTTAGACAACACAGAAACACCCTTAGCCACACGTAGAAATGGTCGACTTAGCGTACTGGTACTTGGACGCTAAGTCACACAAACGCACACCTCGTTGGTGTTTTTTGATGATCTCCTTCTTCTGCTCGACCGTCATTTTGTTTTGTGTCCTCTTCGGCTGAACGCTAGCCTGTGGTGGGGTCTTTTTCGGTCCCAAAAAAAGCGAAAGTACTCCACTCGGTAACAAACCACGTCTGCACTGAGTGCACTCAAAGAAAGTGGGTGTGGAAAAGTAGTCCGGCAGCCATGGTGGAGCTGTTCGACCGTGTGGTTTCGTCTTCTTCCGCCGAAAACAAGTCCGCCAGCCATTGTGGAGCTCCGTGTGTTTCCCGAAAACTAGTTTGTATGCCAAGATTATATTCTGGCGAATTTAATGTTCATAAGGCAAAAAGTTCATTAGCTAAAGCGTTCGTAAGCCGACGTATCACTGTATTTTGTATTTTTTTTTACCCCTCGAGGCTCCGAATTGAACATCTTGCCGTCACATGTTTTTCCGGCAGAGGAAGTCATGTCGGGGAAATGTTAAGTCGTGTCTGCGGCCAAGCTTCAAAGCAACTTTTCGGATTTTATTCTGATGGCGCTGCTTCCTATGCATCACGTTTCGAGGGTGGGAGGGGGGGGGACACGCCACCCCCTCCAAATGAAAACCAGACTAATAATAATAATAATAATAATATTAATACATTCATTTGAGAAGCGCCTTTCAAAACTCCCAAGGACACTTTACAGTCACAGGATAAGAACAAAAATGTTTTTCTGCGGGTGAGCAGCGGCAGCCAGACGCACGAGCGTTTGCTCAACCCGGAAGTAACTCACACACATTTGACTCAGAATTCCGCATTTTAACTCAGAATTCCAACTTTTAACTCAGAATTCCAACTTTTAACTCAGAATTCTGACTTTTAACTCAAAATTCTGAGTTCTAACTCAGAATTGCGACTTTTAACTCAAAATTCCGACTTTTAACTCAAAAGTCCGACTTTTAACTCAAAATTCTGAGTTTTAACTCAGAATTGCGACTTATAACTCAGAATTATGACTTTTAACTCAGAATTGCGAATTTTAACTCAGAATTCCAACTTTTAACTCTAAATTCCGACTTTTAACTCAAGGCTACTGTGAATCTCGATGCTAATCCCTTTGGCGTCAACGGACGTTCTCGTTCAACATCTGGATTTGCCTTCCATCTGGTTGCAAGTTGAGAAGTTTCCGATTGATCTGTGGGGTCGCCGGTTCGACGGCGGTGAAACACGTCACTCATCTCGGCATTTGGGGAGGGCATTAGGTGGAGGTAAGGGGGGTCATGCCGCAGTCAATAACTTTAACTCATTGAGTGACAGACTACAGTGAGACCTCAACTTACAAACACCTTATCTTACAAACTTTTCGTCTTACAAACGTCAAATTTATGAAAATTAAACCTTATAATAAGCACTATTTTCATAATACACACCCACCACGGCTGGCGGAGTGATCTTCGGCGGAAGCACACGACCGAACAGCACCAGAGGTTAAGTTACCAACAGTCCTTATGGAAGGTGACTCTCCTTCCATAAGCCATCAACAACCATCAAAAAGGTAAATAAAACTTTATTTTACAGCACAGTTTATTTCTTTAATTACAGTCCTCATGTAATGTGCCTCTCTTTCCAAACAGCAATTCCCTTTGACCTTGGACCTCCAACGCCATTCCATCAAGCCATCAATGACCATCACAAATGTAAATAAAATGACTTTATGATACAATTCAGTGTATTTCTTTCATTATAATACAATAGCACATTTATTATACATAGAATAAGGTATGCTGTGTGTAGTTTTAAGGCTTATTTAGTTGAAAAGTATATTTAATGGAAACCCGGGAACGGATTATTCCCATTTTAATGGTTTCCTATGGGAATTTGTTTTTTGAGATACACACTTTTTCGCCTTAGACACTCTGTCTGGGAACCAATTAAGTTCGTAAGTTGAGGTCTCACTGTATGTGCAAACATACCACTTCAAAATCAAAGAGAGGTGAGGAGGGTAATCTTGGATTGGAACCTCTCAACACTGAAGCTAATTAGCTCTTTTCAACTATGTTGATGTGAAAAATCGGGATGACTTCAATTCGTAACTTTCCACTTCGGAAGCGTATTTTGCCTACATGCTAATCAGAATCATCTTTATTACCAAGGATGTAGATCACACACAAGGAATTTGTCTCCGGTAGAACACGCTGCACTAGTATCATCCTAAAAAAATTGCAAATACAGTTCTATTTGGGTTACTGTTTAGAACATTGATGGCGACGGGGAGAGAAGCTATTTAAATGTCTGCTGGATTTGGTGCGCATGGATTGGTCGCGCCTGCCTGAGGGGAGTACAGTGATACCTTGGCTTACGAACTTAATCGGTTCCCAGACAGTGTGTAAGGCGTAAAGTGTGTATCCAAATATTAATTTCCCATAGGAAACCGTTAAAATGAGAATAATCCGTTCCCAGGTCCCCATAAAACATAATTTTTTACTTTCTACTTTTCTAAGCCTTAATTAAAACTACACAAATATACCTTATTTTATGTATAATAAATGTGCTATGGTATTACAATTAAAGAAATAAACTGTACTATATAATAAAGTTGTTTTATTTACCTTCATGATGGTCGTTGATGGCTTGATGGAATGGTGTGGCCGGTTTCATCAGCATTAAACACTTGATGAGGAACGTAACCTTCTTTCACCATCTTGAGCAATGATCCCTTGTAGGTGCTTTCTCTGCGATAATTTTACCTAGTTCCTCATCAATTGTGTTATGTTTAGTTGGGTTGATAGCTTTTTGCATCAAGTGTACAGGTGGCGTGTACGGGCTATTTGTGGAGTCTGATTGATGGGATATTTTAACCTTGCACTCAACACTCTGCCTTTGAACTATCAAAGTTGAAACAAGTCAAAATTTCACTGTTTTCTATCCCTTTTGTCACTCTCACTCTGTCGCCTGCCTGTCTCTTTAATGTTTAAACCACCTCCCCTCACTGCTGCGTTCTTGACCAATCACGTGGCTTTAACCGAAGACTGGGGGCGGGGAATAGAGGGCAAAAAAATGTCGGCTGCCATATTCTTTTTTGGAGAATGGCTTCACTCTCTGTCTGTAACCCCGCCCTCCTCCCACTGCTGCGTTCTTGACCAATCACGTGGCTTTAACCGAAGACTGGGGGCGGGGAATAGAGGACAAAAACAGTCGGCTGCCATTTTCTTGTGAGGAGAATGGGCTCGTTCGCGAACGACACATCACTCATTGTGGCAGCTTCGTGTGTATCCCGAAAAATAGTTTGTATGGCAATGTAAAATTTTCATAAAATTAACTTTTGTAAACCAAAAAGTTCGTAAGCCAAGGGGTTCGTAAACTGAGGTATCACTGTACCTGGAAAAGGTGGTGGGCAGGGTGCGGAGGGTCCAGTAGGATTTTCCGCACCAATTCTTGCAGTGTGCAAGTCATCGTGAATGGCTAAGGTGCCAATGATTTTTTTTCCGCCGTCCTAACTGTCCGTTGAATGAATGGAAGCTTATTTATTTGTTTTGTTAATTAACTAATTGACTGGCAGACGATGTGTATAAGTGTCCACTCCAGTGCCAGGGTTTTTGTCATTGTCACTCAAATTCCAGGACCCACAGAATATTCAGTTTTGGGACTACATAAACATTCAGTTCAGCATTAGAAACCGTAGACTCTCTTCTTCTCATCAGACAAAAAAAATGTTAATTCCTAAGTTATATGGGTCTGGAGTTATCTCAGCTTGAAATGGGGCCGAATGTACAATATACAATACATATTGATTGATATAGCACTTTAACAACAGCTGAAGCTGGAACACAGCGCTAACAATGAAAGAAAAGGCAAATGTTGCACCCTCGTGGAAATGAAAAAAACCTTGCCAGAGGTCTGACCAGCGCTTTATCGGCACCCAAGCATGAAAAACTCAAAAACCCCAACAAATTCGGGAATCACGCTCCACATTATCCTTTTCAATTCCCGAATCAATTGGTGAATGGCAGCGAATGAGTTAAGTGTCCCTTTCACAGCCTTTCAAAGCTTGTAGGCAAAATCCGAATGGCCGCTGCGGTCACCTTTGCTCTTATTTCCACCCCGGTCTGGATTCCAGGTTTGGGAGAGTCGCGCTCCGTGAGATGAAAAAAAGTGGGTAAATGATTTGTCAAAGCGGCATGGAAGCCTTGGCATTTCAAACACTCTTGACTGATTGGAAAATAATTTTTTGTGTATGCGTTATAAATCCCAAGTTTTAACTCATTCATTGCCATTCATGAATATATTACAGTGATACCTTGGCTTACGAACTTAATTGGTTCCCATACGGAGTGTGTAAGGCGAAAACTGTGTATCCCAAAAATTAATTTCCCATAGGAAACAATTAAAATGAGAATAATCCGTTCCCAGGTCCCCATAAAACAAATTTCTACTTTATAATTTTCTAAGCCTTAAAACTACACAAAATATACCTTATTTTATGTATAATAAATGCGCTATGGTATTATAATTAAAGAAATAAACTGTACTGTATAATAAAGTCGTTTTATTTACCTTTGTGATGGTCGTTGATGGCTTGATGGAATGGAGTGGCCGGTTTCATCAGCATTAAACACTTGATGAGGAACATAGCCTTCTTCTTTCACCATCTTATCGAATGATCCCTTGCAGGTGCTTTCTCTGTGATAATTTTACCTACTTCCTCATCAATTGTGTTCTGTTTAGCTGGGTTGATAGCTTTTTGCATCAAGTGTATAGACGGGTTGTGCGGGTTATTTGTGGAGCCTGATTGATAGGATATTTTAACCTTACAGTCTACACTCTGCCTTTGAACTATAAAAGTTGAAACTCTCTCAGTGTTGTCTGCCTGTCTCTTTAATGTTTAAACCACCTCCCCTCACTGCTGCGTTCTTGACCAATCACGTGGCTTTAACCGAAAACTGGGGGCGGGGAATAGAGGACAAAAACAGTCGGCTGCCATTTTGTTGTTAGAAGAACGGGCTCGTTCGCGAACGACACATCACTCATTGAGGCAGCTCCGTGCACGAAAAAAGTTCGTATGCTAAGGTAAAGTTCGTATACCAAGGTAAAATGTTCATAAATGTAACATTCGTAAACCCAAAAGTTCGTAAGCCAAGGGGTTCATAAACCGAGGTATCACTGTATCGTGATTTTACGTATGGTCCTCACCTTTTTTCCCGCTTTGTATAATAATAATAATAATAATAATAATACATTTATTCAGAATCAGAATCATCTTTATTGCCAAGTATGTAGAACACACAAGGAATTTGTTTCCGGTATAACACGCTGCACTAGTATCATCATCAAAAAATTGCAGAGGCACTATACAGTTCCATTTGGGCTACTGTTTAAAGAGTTAATGGCTTGGGGGAAGAAGCTATTTAAATGTCTGCTGGATTTGGTGCGCATCGATCAGTAGCGCCTGCCTGAGGGGAGTAGCTGGAAAAGGTGGTGGGCAGGGTGCGGAGGGTCCAGTAGGATTTTCCGCGCCCTAGTTTGGATTCTTGCAGTATGCAAGTCCTCGGGAGTGGGTAGGGCAGTGCCAATGATTTTTTTCCGCCGTCCTAACTGTCCATTGAAGTCGGATTTTGTCCATTTTTGGAACCAAATGGTGATGGAAGAACACAGGATGGATTCGATGACAGCCGTGTAGAAATGTTGCAGCCCCTCCTGTGGCAGGCCATGCTTCTTTAGCAGCCCCAGGAAGTACATTCTCTGTTGGGCCTTTCTCAGGATAGAGTTGGTGTTGACCTCCCACTTCATGTCCTGGGAGACTGGGATTCTCAGGAACTTGAAGGTCTCAACGGTTGGCACGAGGCAGTTGGATAGTGTGGGGGCTAGCTGTGGTGATGGATGTTTCCTGAAGTCCACGATAATTTCGACTGTCTTGAGCGTGTTCAGCTCCAAGTTGTGACGGCTGCACCAGAGCTCCAGCTGCTCCACTTGTTCTCGGTACGCAGACTCGTCGCCATCTTTGATGAGACCGATGACCGTGTTGTCGCCTGCGAACTTTATGAATTTGACAGCTGGGTGCGTTGAGGTGCAGTCGTTCGTGCAGAGAGAGAAGAGCAATGGAGAGAGGACGCATCCCTGCGGGGCTCGTGGTTCGTGTTGAGGATGATATTTTTCCCAGTCTGACCTGTTGTGTCGTCCTCTCAGGAAGCTGAGGATTCACTGGATGATTGTAAGGGACACACCAAGCTGGAGAGGTTTTGGGATGAGGAATTCTGGGATGATGGTATTGAACGCAGAGCTGTAGTCCACAAACAGGATCCTTGCGTTGTCGAGGTGGTCGAGGATGTGGTGCAGTCCGATGTTGACTGCATCCTCCACAGACCTGTTTGCCCGGTAGGAAAACTGAGGTCCGGTGATGTTCTATAAAATGAATAATTAATAATTTCTAAGCGCCTTTCAAAACTCTCTAGGACACTTTACAGTCACGGGATAAGAACTTTTTTTTGTGCGGGTGAGCAACGGCAGCCATTCGCGCCAGCGTTCACTCTACCCGGAAGTAACACAGCAGGAAAGGAAAGAATGAAGTAGAAAAACTATTCTATCGATCTATCGATTATCTATTAGCTGTCTATTCAGCTAGCTGGCTATCAATTAGCTGTCTATTCAGCTACCTGGCTATAAATTAGCTATCTATCCAGCTAGCTGGCTATCTGTTAGATATCTATTAGCTAGCTACTTAGCTGGATATCTATTGGATTAGATTGGATGTACCTTTGTTTCACAGCAGCCAAGTTATGAAAGGAATAGGAAAGGAAAGAAAGAAGTAGAAAAACAAAATACAGGAGGTGCTGGAAAGGCAGCCACTCTCACGGCGTCATCTTAACGTAAAAAAAAAACAAAACTAAATAACAAATAATATGACAACACAAAGACACAGAGAGTCATTCATTCTTCAGCACTTGCTGTACCCTCTTTGTGACATGAGGCAGTTCTAGATGAAAAAAGTAGAGGATCAAAGCATCCTTTTCAGCAGCGGATCAGGGACGTCATGGTGGAATGTGTCTACTACAAGCTTAAATGTTGAAAATATCATCTGGCAGTGAATGAGTTAAAGGGACCTATGAAGCCATTTTAAATGAAACAAAATGTTAGACTTCAAGATTTTGGACTGAACAGCTGTCAGAACCAAAGTTGTGTTCTTTTTGGCACTCTGTGTCATTTGTAATGAGACTTTGAGGGTGTGGTGGTGGTGGTGGGGGTGTCGATGTTGTCCTTTTGGTGAAAAGGATGTCTCCAATTAGCATGACTCGAGCAGATCGGGGACCTCAGTGAGTCATTTCCGCCAAAGTGAAGAAAGACGCTGTTTGACAATAGCAGCTGAGTGTCTTCAACCTGCGTTTCCCCAACGCGCCACTTGGGGGAGACAGCGCGACATGTCATCTTCACTTGCTCAAGGCTTTCAGAGTCAAGAGGTGTGTGTTTGTGTGGGGGTCGCGGGGCGTGGGGGCTTGTTTGGGGGGTCTTTTAACCTCCTTTGGATTGACACGTACATATTTTGTTCACGTAAAAAAAATAATCCGAAGATGTCCGCGCATATTCACATGATATCGTTTGGCATCTGATCACAATTTTGACCGCGCGCTTGATCGGTTGACAGTTGCTCCTTGGCATTGACGTGGGGTGGGGGGAGGTGGAATGAACTGGACGTCCTGTTTGATTTTCACCAGGTGTGTGTTTGTTTGGAGATCTAATAGATAGCTGGATAGATATCTAATAGATAGCCAGCTAGCTGGATAGATATCTAATAGATAACCAGCTAGCTGGATAGATAACTAATAGATAGCTAAGAGATAGCCAGCTAGCTGGATAGATAGCCAGCTAGCTGGATAGATAGCCAGCTAGCTGGATAGATAGCCAGCTAGCTGGATAGATAGCCAAGAGATAGCTTGTCACATCACATCCTTCATCCTCAATCGGCTTTTTGGTGTTTGGCGCTTTGTTGTTTGTGGAGCCTTTTCAAACGTAGGCCACCATCTCATAGAATGCGGAATGAATTTCTGTGTCACCGATTGGTGAGACGGTGGCAGATCTTCACCCAGCCTGGCCACCAGGTCCGAGGCAGACATACAGCGGGAAGGTGACTTTGCCGCCTTTTTGATGACATGGTCCTAAAAATGGACGCCGTTCGCCCCTCCTGCGCTGTTGATGGCCGAACACCCCCCCCCCCCCCCCCGTTGTGCTGGAATGTGTCTTATTCACAAGCTGTTGTTGCTTGTCTGAGCAGGACTGTGGGGGTTTGGGGGGATCCCTGCGGCGATCCGTCTCTTCCCAACAGGATGGATGATTCTTCCTTAAAAAAAAGCCCTCAGGGCTCAGTCTGTCGGTTTCCAAGGGCGATGCCCCAGGAAAGCGGCTCATGAGTAATGGCATTTTGAATATTAATTTAAAATTTAAATTAAAAAAAAACCCAGAACGAGCGTTATTGATTTCTCAACTGGACAGCAAAATTACTCGCTACTCTTAATGCATTTTAACCTATTCACTACCATTCACACATTTATCCGGGAATTGAAAATATGACAAAGAGCGCCATTCCCAAATTTGTTACGGTTTTGTTTTGTTTTTTTCATGCTTGAGTGCTGATAAAGCGCTGGCCATACATCTGGCAATGTTTTCCCTTCCACAAGGGGGCAGCATTTCCCTTTTTTCCATGTTAGTGCTATGTTCCAGCTTCAGCTATTGTTAAAGCGCTATATCAACCAATATGGATGCATTGCATGTATTCTCGTCAGCCGCCCTCATTTGAAGTTCATATAACTCCACACTCTTATCATTTAGGAATTAACCATTTTTTTCTGATGATGGGAGAGTCCATTTTAGCGCTATATTCCAGCTTCAGCTGTTGTGAGAGCGCTGTGTCTTTCAATATGGATGTATTGTATTTTGTATTTTGTACAACCGCCCCTATTTCAAACTCAGATAATTCCAGACTCATATCATTTAGGAATTAACTATTTTTTTCTGATGAAAGAAGAGAATCTAAAGTTTCTTGAGCTGCATTGAATTTTTATGGAGTCCTAAAACTCAATTTTCTGTGGGTCCTGGATTTCAAGTAACAATGAAAAAAATCCTGGCACTGGACTGGACACATTTTTGCATGTCTGGCAGTAAATGAGTTACAAGTACTGCATAACCAAATTTTCCACGGACCATTTTGAAACGGTAATTCATGCCGTTACATCCCAACTCTTGGAGGGTCATCACAATCATGAGCGTGAGGCGACGACATGGTTTTTGTCTGTTGACGTTAGCTGGCCCCATGGAGAAGCAGCTGGCCCCTCGGCAAGTGGTCAACATTTGAACTGGATTTAGCAGAAGTGCACATGGGAACAAAGCCTCTCAAGAGAGAACCCTCAGACGGAGCTCTCTCAGCTCCTCTACGTTCATGTCAATGGAGAAAGTTTTGAGCGTTTCAGATTCTGCAGTTTTAGGCCAATCATTACCAACCGGGCGCTGTACCGTAATTATTACCTTAAGGTTTATTAACTGGTTAGACCACCTTGTTGATTTAGGTTAACACACTGACAAACCACGACGCGGTTCATTGAGTTGTCTCGCTCCCCCAATTGGAAGTCAGGTTCTGCATTATTGCAGCGGGTCCTGAATATCCAACTGAGTCCAGTTCCTGTCTTGGCTAATTTGCCCAGAAGTCGGAAAGGTGTCGCGGTCAAGTCAATGATTCAATTAAAAATGTCCTTGGGTAGGACCGGCGTCATCCGTGGGGCCCCCTTGTACATGATCGTGCGTGTCAGTGTTTGTTTCTGAAAAGCTCACCATTCCGTTTGGTGTGATGGAAACATTTTGCTGAAAGGATCTTAAGATGTCTGGAATGGCTGATGTTGAGGGTCTCTGTCAACTCGTCCCAACCACCGCGTGATAAACTGGTCCAGACAAGAACGACAAGCCCGAGTTGCTTGTGATGTCAGAGCACTTCAGACTTGAATACCTCGACTGGCCCCTGTACACCTCCGACAACACTCTGAAGTCATTCTGCAATCAGCGTGCGTCCCTTTGCAGTTGAAGTCTTGTCTTTAGAAGAAGCTTTCCAGAGAGTGAGTCAGGGGAACAGGTGTCCCCCCACTTTGCTTTCACAACTGACAGAATTAGTATTGCTGCCGTAATTGGAAGGTCAAAGAGCTCATTTTGAACAAAAGAAGGAGGAGTCGTTAGAGCAAATACGGTGTGGGCAGCCAATGATGAGCACAACTCCTCCTATTCTCTCCCCCCCTTTTGACTATTTTGAATGGAGTGCCCTCTTGGTTGGTCTTCTCTACCGAGTCGTGCGTAAGAGACACTGGCGGGTGTGTGTGGTTTACGCGAGTGGAGTCAAGAGGCTGCCTGGACATGTCACTGTTCACTCAAGGAGTCTGAGGATCACACAGGTGGCGGTGCTGTTGAACAGTGTCCTCGCGATGAGGACCCATTGTGTGATTTTGTTGACCCTGTGTGTGGTCTCCACTGATTCTTGGTTTTGGTCCTGGACTGGGACCACCACTGTGGTCCCATTACTGGATCACGGGGAAACTGGCACTCCCACGAGTAGTGGGAAAATACCCACTGAGAGTATTGCCAGTACTGGGCCGGGGACCGCGGAAAACCGGCGTGGACGCGGTCAGCAAAGTGTCGAGAAGACGACCGAAGCTCTTCAACTGATGACAGTTACACCTACAGCGGAGCTTGAGCATCAATCAGCCTATGGCACCATAGAGATCTCAACCAGCACAAGCAAACCTGGTAATGCAACGTCTTCACCGGCAGGTACGCCTCTTGGGGGATCTCATTGAGAAGGTCTTGGAGCTAATGTCGAGTCTGCGCTTGGATGCTCTTTTGTATGAAAAAAATCGGTTAAAAACAGAAGACATCCGCATTGGGAAAACCCAAATAGTTGTCAACTTGTGACTTTGACAGTAGGGTCGGTTCACTCTCTGAAGTGAATGATTCAAATTTTGCTTTTATTTTTTTGCTTTTATTTGTGGTCGTCGTGGAACTGAAGAAACCAATCGCCTCATTGGAGGTAGTTTAGGTTCGAGTCCAAATAGGTGGGACAGTTTAGCGGTCCATCTCGAGCTCGCCAGACGGTGGATATCAATTTTTCGGGAACTATGTGGGTGCCTGAAAAGAAGTGACTAGCTTAACACCACCCAGAAAGGCAATTCTGTAGGTGTTTGGTCTCTTGGAAATTGTAACAGGCCAGGTACCGTATCTTCGGGTGTACCCAAAAGCTTTCATTTTCTCGAAAAGATGACTCTGCGCCTTATACCAGTGTCTGAAACTCATGACAAAAAGTTACGGGACACCAAGGTAGACAACACTGAAAAGTTGCCTGCCCACCCATAAAGTTGCCTGCGCCATTTTTCACAACTTGAAACACAATAAGACAACTAATCGCATAAAAAAAACAATTGTTGCAAAGTATTAAGGATTGATAATCAGAATACATAACACAACAACACTTCAAAATGAAGTAATTGATGTACCTACCACAAATACTCCCTTGCTTAATTTATCGTAAATATCCCTTGCTGATGATTTTGCTGCAGTTGTCGTTTGTCCATACACTGTTCGGCATGTTGCACAATGCAATGTTTGCGTTGCATCGTCTTCTACAAGCCATGTGAACTCCTCTTTCCACGATGCTTTTAATGTACGTTTACGTTTTGTAGCGTCATGCATTTTGTTAGCTTCTTTTGAATCTTTCTTCTGGGGCTGAGGTTTTGGCCGGATTCCTGACCACTTATCAATTTTTCTTGTGTTCTCTGTGCGTCTACTTTGGAAATTAATCCGCAAATGCACCCCGAAGCACAAAGTTATTCGATGCAGGCTTCTGATTGGCTGTAGAGTATGCAAATTGCCAAACGAACTGAAATTCCGAAATTTCCAAACCAAACGAAGATTTAGAAATCGAAATAATGCAAACGTTTGATTTGAAAAAAAATCTTTGTTTTTATTTTTTCTTGAAAAAGTTGTCGGCCACCCGGGCAAAGACGTTCTGTAAAAGACATAAAAGTTGCATGCCCCGGGTGTCCAGGCAGAGGTTATTTCAGATTTCAGACATATATATATATATATATAACATTTGCTAGCTATTTGCTATCTATTAGCTATCTGGCTGGCTAGCTAGCTATCTACCTTGCTACATTTCTTGGCTAGCTAGCTGGCTGGCTATCTAGTTGGCTGGCTATTTAGCTAGGTATCTGTTGGCTAACGATTGGCTAGCTAGCCAGATAGCTAGCTTTCTATCTATTTTAGTTACTTTCGCGTTGAGTGAATGCTGGCGCCTGTGGCTTCCGCTGCTCACCCACAGAAAAAATATCCTGTGACTGTAAAGTGACCTTGAGAGTTTTGAAAGGTGCGTATAAATGAAATGTATTATTATTATTATTTATTTGACTCATAAATCAACGGGTTAACATCCAGTTTGGGGTTTCTTTTGGCTCACGATTATGGCTCACGGCAGCAAGGAGTCACCAATCTTCTTGGATTATACATAAAAAGACTATTGCCCCTTTTCAGCAGAATTAACATTTTCTATTCAGAGAAAAACTCTAAAGGCTCAACTTTGCCGTTCCTGCAAGCTTTTCTCACAGATTCTACACCTTTCCGGCGCCGGACGCATGCTCCCTTTTGCACCGCGGGCATCTTTCCTTCACTTGGTTGAGCCCCCATCTTGGAATGTTGTCAGAAGAGGAAGAGGCTTTATCGCCAAGACAAACGAGCACCATAAACCTGGCACGACACCATTGACTGACCTTGGGCCTGTCACTGGTTAACAAAAGTTCTTGAGAATGCAAGAATGCAATAAAAAGTGTTCCTATCCTTATTCCTAATCGCGGGGCACCAACATGTAGACAACCAAGGATATCGGAGCACCCAAAGAAAATCTACATACAGTGATACCTCAGCTCACGAGCTTAATTGGTTCCCAGAAAGTGTGTGTAAGGCAAAAGGTTCATCTTCCAAACATTTATTTCCCATAAGAAACCATTAAAAATGAGAATAATCCGTTCCAGGTCCCCATAAAACATAATTTTCTACTAAATAAGCCTTAATACACAAAATATACCTTATTTTATTTATAATAAATGTGCTATTGGATTGTAATGAAAGAAATAAACTGGGGGAGGCGAGGGGAAGAGAGTTAACTAGCTAGCTATGTAGCTAACAGCTAGCTAGCTAGAGAGGGAGAGAGAGAGTTAATATAATTTCAATTCTAAGCGCCTTTCAAAACCCTAGCTAGCTAGCACATAGCTCGCTAGGTAGAAACAGAACGACAGTGTTAACTAGCTAGGTAGCTAAAGAGAGAGACAGAGAGTTAAAAATAATAATAATAATACATTTCTTTTCTAAGCGCCTTTCAAAACTCTCAAGGTCACTTTACAGTCACTGGATCAGTTTTTCTGTGTGTGAGCAGCGGTGGCCACATGCGCCAGCGTTCACTCAACCCGGAATAACTCAAATAAATAAAAAAACTAGCTAGCTCACTAATAGATAGCGAATACATAGCCAGCCAACTCGCTAGCTAGCCATTAGATAGCTAATAGATAGCCAGCCAGCTAGCTATCTTTTAGATAGCTAATAGATAGGCAGCCAACTAGATAGCTAATAAATTATTATAATAAACTATTGGATTGTAATGAAATAAATAAACTGGAGGGAGGAGAGTTAACTAACTAGCTAGCTATGTAGCTAACAGCTAGTTAGAGAGAGAGAGTTAACTAGCTACTTATGTAGCTAACAGCTAGCCAGTTAGAGAGAGAGAGTTAACCCGCTAGCTACGTAGCTAACAGCTAGCTAGAGAGAGAGTTCACTAGCTAGCTATGTAGCTAACCGATAGCTAGCTAGTTAGAAGGAGAACGACTAAGTGTAAACTTAATAGGTAGCTAATAGATAGCTAGCTAGCAAGAGAAAGAAAGAGAGAGACAGAGAGTTAACTAGCTAGCTACCAGTTAGCTAGCGAGAGATAGAGAGACAGACAGACCTCCGGGCCGGGCCAAACGCCTCGTGTGTTTGGGTTCTCAAAGAAAGCCCACCGCCGAATCGGTTGATCCCCCGCCCTCACAACGGCGGGGAGGCTTTGAACCCCACCGATGGAGCTACAAGACGAGTCACCGGGCGGTAAACCAAAGCTTGTCTTCAAAGAGGAAGAGAAACTTGAAGTGATGTCCCGGAGCAGCGTGTTTTGGGAAAACATCAGTCCTTTTAACGAGTCAGACCCCGTCTGTTTGAAGTGGGATGTCAGACATGTCCACGCCGTGCTCTGTCAATATTTTGTGAGCTTAAGCCCGCTTGGTTTCTGATGTCTGAAGTCAGCAGTCACCCAGGGAGATGGAGGAATGAGGTCATGCGTGCGAGGGGCCTCCGACGATGCGCTCGGAACAATGGCGCCGTGTCGTTCAAGTCGATGTTGAACCAAATCTGGTGACTCGTTGACTCAAGTCTCGACGAGAGGGGTTTTCACAAAAGTGGACAAGTAGTTATCTATTTATCTATTTATATAGCTCTCAAGCCATCTAGCTAGATAGCTGGCTAGCTAGCCAGCTATATATCTATCTGACTTTCTCTCTCTCTCTCTCTCTCTCTCTCTCTCTCTCTCTCTCTCTCTCTCTCTCTCTCTCTCTCTCTCTCTCTCTCTCTCTCTCTCTCTCTCTCTCACTCTCGCTCTAGCTAGCTAGCTAGCTATCTGTTGGCTAGCTAGCTAGTTAACTCTGTCGTTTTCTCTCTCTAGCTAGCTATATCTGTTATCTAGTTAACACTCTCACTCTTTCTTTGTCGCCATTGTTCTCTTTCTAGCTAGATAGCTATCTAGCTAGCGATCCAGCTAGCCAGCAAGTTAGCTATCTCTCAATCTCTCTATCTCTCTATCTCTCTCTTTCTCTCTTTTACTCTTTTTCCCGTCTTCTTGTTTTCTCCATTTCTCATTTTCCCTTTCTCTCTCTCTGTAGCTAGCTAGCTATCTGATAGCTAGCTCGCTAGCTAGCTATATGTTAGCTACCGAGCTAGCTAATTAACTTACTTGCTCTCTCTTTTTCTCTCTGTCGCACTCTTTCTCTCTCTAGCTAGCTAGTTATCTTTTAGCTAGCTATCTGTTAGATAGTTAGCTAGTTAACTCCCTCTCTGTTTCGCCAACTAGCTAGCTATGTTAGCTACCTAGCTAGCTAGTTAACTATCTCGCTCTCACTCTTTCTCTCTCTAGCTAGTTAGCTATATGTTAGTTACCTAGCTTGCTCGTTAACTATCTCTCTCTCTCAATCTCACTCTTTCTATTTCTGGCTAGCTAGTGATCTTTTAGCTAGCTAGTTATCTCTCTCTCTCTCTGTCTCTATCTTGCTCTCTCTCACTGAAACCAAACATGATGTTGACTTGTGCCTGAACATCCTCAAACATGTCTGCAGTCCGTTGCTAAAATGGTTCTGCTCTGGTCTGGAAATTCATCAGCTGGTAATAAACAGGTTGTACTTGGATAGATGTTTTGTTGTTTGCATGGTGAGTTTCCAAAACTACAGATAAGCTTGCATCCTGACACAATCCCACCACAATACCAAAACCCCCGTCTCGAGCTATCCTAACAGTGTGCCATGCAATCCATCCCTCCCATTTCAAAATGGCTTTTGAATTGCAAATTGTGGTCTCACTTTTGGAATTGATTATATTTTTCATTTTTTTGTAGAAGACAGAGGCGTCTCCCTGCTGCAGCTGATCGGGGACCCTCCTCCGACTGAGATCACGCGAGTTTACGGGCCAGACGGCAGTCCCGGCTACGTCTTTGGCCCCGATGCTAGCACGGGCCAGTTGGCCCGCGCCCACCTACCGAACCCATTCTACCGGGACTTTTCGCTCATCTTCAACTTGAAGCCCACGTCGGATCGGGGCGGCGTCATCTTCTCGGTCACGGACGCCACGCAGCAGATCATGTATGTGGCTGTCAAACTGTCAGAGGTGCAGGATGGCACCCAGAACGTCATCCTGTACTACACCGAGCCCGACTCGGAGACGTCGTACGAGGCCGCCAGGTTCCTCGTACCCTCTCTGAGGGACACCTGGACCCGTTTTGCCATCGCGGTCAAGGAAGACAAGGTCAAGTTCTACCTGAATTGCGACGTGGAACCTCAATTGAAGCGTATCGAAAGGTCCCCCGATGAGATGGTGATGGAAGCCGGCGCCGGAGTCTTTGTTGGACAGGCTGGAGGCTCGGATCCCAACAAGTTCTTGGTATGTATGAAAGATCTTCTGTCAGAAACCAGGGTTCTCAACTTGATGGGCGGTCATGGTCGTTCTCCTCAGGCTATAAAATTAGCTTGATGTGCCGCATGTCTAAAATCCTTCGATTGTTTTAATTGCCTTCGCCGCAAGCGCTAACGCCGATTGACACGGATTTTCCAGCACGCGGGACTTCGCAGCTGAATAGCTCATTTGATTTCATTGCTCAAATTAGCTTGATCCAAAGCATCAGACCACTGTTCTAAATCACCCTAGCAGCAACCCCCTGCCCCCACCGCCTCCCTCGCCCTGCCCCCACCGCCTCTCTGAACATTGTCTGCGAGAAGTAATTGGATGTCCTCGGCGCGGGCATATAATGGACGTCTTTCATTTGTCTGCAGCAAATCACCTCGTTTGACCCCTTGTGCATGAACTGAGTTGTTCTGCGGTTACTCTTCCGTTGCGCACCCAAAGGTGGACTTTCAGAGAGTTCACTTCAAGGTCATTCCACAGAAAAGTTCAAAGGTCAAAGAGAATCGGGTTAGATTTTCTTAAGTTCATATGAAAAATCAATGTTCAAAGATGATTCTCCGTTTTTGTGTGCTGTGTTACTAAATATGGAAACTCAAAGATTGCGTCAAGTTGTGACGACTCAAAGCAGATTTGAATATTCTCGCCGAGTGCATACATAATTTATCTTCCAAAAGACGGAAACGCATTTGGAAAATGATTCTCATTTTTCCCGCTAGAAAGTTCGGGTGTTACAAAGTCACAATGGATTGCTTTACAGACGCGCCCCACCTTACGAAGGAGATACCTTCCGAGCGGTCGTTCGTAAGGTGAATTTGGTTGTAAGTTGCTTCAGTGATACATTTTCTATGGAATGTATGTTGAAGTCATACACTGAACGGGAAAGTATAAAACACAGACGCTCTAACAGTCCTAAAATAAATTCATACCTACTGTAGTACCACGACTTATCCTTGGGTCTTTAGAAAACCATTACTAAATTACGTGCCAGCAGCCATTACATTTTGTTATTCATGGTGTCCTCCCGGAGTGTCATCTGGGAAGATGGATTTCCTCCCCGCCCACATACTTGACACAGCCAATCATAAACGAGCTCGGCGGATCGGGGCCCGAACTCGCAACAATTAAGCATAGCATAGCGCTGATTGGTCTGCCTTAGTGTCCGTATTGGAGAATAAGAAGTTATCATATTTAAAAGTTCCAAACCAAACAATAGGCCCACAGTCAAGACGCAGATGGCCACAGTAAATCTGAGTGAAACAGACACAGCCCAGGTAAACTGTCATCTTCATCTAGGAGATCTGGCTTTGGACAAAATTTAGGACTTAAAACTCCCTCACAGGAAGAGCTCATTAACCAGGTTACAAATTTATCAGTTCATGGAAAAGACAACCAATCAAAAAAGCTATGTTTTATTGCTTATCTGTTGGTGCTCAGAACGTCCTGAGGCGTGGTATTATAATCAAGAAAACCATGTTTTACTAATGTATCACTTTAATTTGCATATACTCTCAATAAATAGCTTGACAGAGGGCTGCAGAATTCAGACTTCTGTCATGAATTGCTGCGTCTCCTTCCAGCAGTAAAAGACAATCTTTCTGGGTTCGAGTCTTTGTCCACAGTATCCGATCGAACATCTCTGACAGTCAACGTCCAGACCTTGAAACCGTGAGTGTGCGTGAAGCACAGTGCGCAGCCAATCGCAAGCAAGCTTGGCCTTAAATACAAAATCAAACTGATAACATCTCTGTCCAAACATTTTTTGACGTACAGTACCCGGCAAAAATGTTTGTATGTACCATTTGTCGTAACTTGAATCTTCGTAAACTGGGGAACGTCTGTATTTGACTTTGTTGATTAATTCTCACCGTGTTTTGTCTGTCTCCTTCACCAGGGTGTGATCAGCGAACTGAGGGTGGTAGGAGACCCCCACGCCGCCGAAAGGCACTGCGAAGACGACGAAGACGACGACTCCGACATGGTGAGTCTTGACCACCCAGACTTGAGCGCAGGTGCCTCACTGCAGGCCGCCATTGAGCTTCTTTGATCAAACATTGGACACATACCAAACGCAGCACTTGAAGGGTCTAAGGAAGGACTTGTGGAGTGAGGTTCACATGTTATTTGTATTAGATGGCGTGGGCTGGGGGGGTAGGTGGGGTAAGGGGTAGGGGAGGTGGGGTGTTGAATCACATTCCGAACGGAAATGACAGGCTTGGGATTTACAGGATGTTTCTTTCATTGACTCCCAGCTGTTTTCCAGGTAGAAGCAACATGTTGCGCATTGGTGACTTTCAAAACTCTCCCCCTTTGTCTGGCAATCAGTCTACTCATTTTAGCTGTTGATAGGGACGGTGGCAGCTTCATCAACATTGTTTTCCTGCCAAATAACAACATAAACAAACAAATTACAGTTCATTGCAAGAAAAACAAGGATTAGATTGGATTAGCCGGCATGCTCCAAAGTCCAGTTAGCACTCAATATGGCCGTAAATTACTGCTTGTCGGGTCTTGTCTGTGAGCCACCAAGTGGAAAGTCGAGTAAGGACCCTCTGTTGACTTTGAATAATTGATCTGGATTGGATTGGATTGGATTGGATTTACAGTAAAGTCTCGTTATATCGATATTCAAGGGAGTCCGAAAAAATATCGATATAACCGGGACTATCGATATATCCGACCCTGTTTGCATGTAATTTTCTCCGTGCGTGCGTAGAAATAGTATCGATATAACCGGGACTATCGATATATCCGATATCGATATAACGAGACTTTACTGTAATTTGATTAGTCTCACAGTGGAGAAACTGACATTTCACAGCAGCAAAGTGATATAAGGAAGAGAAAAGAAAAGAAGAAGTAGAAAAACAAAATACAGGAGCAGCTGTAAAGGCAGCCACTCTCGCGGTGCCATCTTGAAGTCAAAACAACAAAAAACTCAAGGTCACTTTACAGTCACAGGATCAGTTTTTCTGCGGGTGAGCAGCGGCACCCACATGCGCCAGCGTTCACTCAACCAGAAAGTAACTCAGATAGAAAGCGAGCAAGCTAGCTAATAGATAGCTGATAGATAGATAGCTGGCCAGCTATATAGCTAATACATTGTCACATGAAGCAGGATCAAAGCGTCTTTTTCACCAATGGATCAGGGACATCATGCTAAAGATGTGCACACGTCTGCGACAAGCTAAATGTTGAAAGCCAACACAAAGCTGCAGCTGCACCTAAATCCGCTTCAATTCCAAGCCGCGACGTGATGCATGAGTGATGCAAGAACTTTTCATGGATGTTAAACTGTAACTATTCTCACCATCACACTTCTTTCACACGTCACCTCGCTGTGTGAGATCTTGTTCTGGATAACACACAAACACACACACACTTGTGGACCAAGATTTGTTCTGTTCTGCCATCTAGTGGTAATTTATCACACAATCATTATTCCGGAACTCCTTTTCTTTGTTTTTTGGGTTTTTTTTTTTTAAATGTCCCCTTGTTTTTCTCAGACTTCAGGAGAAGGAAGTGGTGAGGCGGAACAAAGACCTTCCAAACCAGCCATCGAAAAACAAACATGGACGGTAAGGAGCCATTTTCATTTGGCAAGGAGAAGAGATGAAGAACGCAATGAGCTAACGTTAGCTTTTTTCATAATTCACAGGGGTTTCAAGTATTATGTTATCATTATTAATCGATCTAAAGGTTTCTTCAGCTGTCATCTGTCCTTCTTTGAAGGTGTCGGTCATTTTGCTTCTCATCCGAAAAGCTTTGTCAGTCGACTGAAATTGTGCAGGTAGCCCGGGCCCTTTATATATCCCTAATGTCCAGAGGTGGCGGTGCCAGACCTCTGCTTTGATAGGTCCTGCTCTAAGGTTGGGGGGAGCAGAGGACTATTCCCTGAAGCTGGTCTGATTACTTCTTTTGTCATCAGCATGACTAAGCCTACGTGGTAACGCTCTAAGAAGTCTGTTGTAAGCACCATCCAGATTGAACCTCAAACCACCGTGACGATTTAGTGAAGGGTTTTGCTGTTTTACAAAAACAGCTTCTTTTCACTCCCCTACAGTTTCTACACTGTAGATGGTCTGGCATGGAGAGGTATCACTGTAGATTCTACAGTGATACCTCGGTTTACGAACCCCTAGGCTTACGAATTTTTCGGTTTACGAACGTTACATTTATGAAAATTTTACCTTGGCATACGAGCTATTTTTCAGGATACACGCCGAGCTGCCACAATGACTGATGTATCGCTCGCGAACGAGCCCGTTCTCCTAACAAGAAAATGGTGGCCGTCTGTTTTGTCCTCTATTCCCCGCCCCCAGTCTTCGGTTAAAGCCACGTGATTGGTCAAGAACGCAGCAGTGAGGGGGGGGGGGGTTAAACATTAAAGAGACAGGCAGACGACAGAGAGAGGGTGGGAAAACACACATACACACGAAAGGGAGACGACAGAGCTTTTATTTTAGATTGACATCGTGTCAATGAGAAAATTTCACAAAATAGGCAGTTTGAAAACCATTGCAGCAGACATCATGGGCGGAGCTTTCCGTTGGTACCAAGAACCGTTCCAGTTTGGACATTAATGACTCAGCATTGATGGCCTGTCACTTTTACAGGGGGGGCGGGGTTTCCCCCTGCGTTCAACCTGTGTTTATTCGCGTCATCATCAGGAATGGTTTGTGTTCAAGGCAACAGCTGGTATCAAATACCCGGCCAGCTATTTTTTTCCATGTGTCTGTTTGCTGGCATTAGAACTCATCCGGTCTGTACAACTCAAGACGTGTCGGGACAGAAATGCAAAAAGTGGAGAGGGCAGTGAAAACTTTCCATTTTGGCGTGCAGGTACACTCAGTTTACGAACGCTTTAGCTCACGAACTTTCGCCTCACGAACATTAAATTTGCGAGCATATAGTCTTGGTTGACGAACTAGTTTTCGGCGGACTAACCGAACTATACGGCGCCACGGTGACTGGTGGACTAGTTTTCGGCAGAAGAACACCAAACCACACAGTCGAACAGTGCCACGGTGGCTGGCGGACTAGTTTTCATCGCCCCCTTTCTTTGATTGTTGACGTGGTTTATTATCGAGTGGTGTACTTTTGCTATTTTGGGACCGAAAAAGACCCCACCACAGGCTACTGTTCAGCCTGTGGTGACGGTCAAGCAGAAGAAGGAGATCATCGAGAAACACGTTTGTGTGACTTAACGTCCCAGTATCAGTACGCTAAATCGACCATTGCTACGTGTGGCTAAAGGTGTTTTTGTGTTATCTAAGCAACGGTTTCAGGCAATAGAAGAGGTTGAAAAACTTCTGCTGATTTGGATTAATGAAAAGCAGCTCGCAGGGGACAGTGTGAGTGAGGCTATTTTCGCATAGAAAGCACGGCAACTTCACTCGGATATCATCAAGAGCCAACTACATCAACGACCATCACAAAGGTCAATAAAACGACTATTATACAGTACGGTTTATTTCTTTAATTACAATACAATAGCACATTTATTATACATAAAATAAGGTATGTTTTGTGTGGTTTTAAAGCTTATTTTGTAGAAGATTATGTTTTATGGGGACCTGGGAACAGATTATTCTCATTTTTAAAGGTTTTCTATGGGAAATTAATGTTTGGAAGACACACTCTAGCCTTACACACACTTTTTGGGAACCAATTAAGTTCATAACCTAAGCTTACTCACTGTATTTGTTTGGAGGATCAGTCGCCTTGTGACACTTTTGACAATGTTGTTGAAGTGCAATGCAATAACCCAAAAATGTAACCTTTTGGAAGGGGTGCGACAGGTGATACAATGGGGAAAAAAAACACACACTTTGACCATGATTTCATGCCTAATGAGGACCTCCAAATATTTATGATATGCCTTGATATTTGCAAACCTCCACAAAGGCCAAATGGTTCATAAAGAGAACCGGCCTTTTTGTCACCAAGGAAACCGGATGTGTGCTTTTAAACTTTGGAGGTCATGTGGTTCAAATCCGCCGGTTAGCGCATCGAAGGGACCCCCCCTTTTACTACGCCAAGAAGGCCTGGATGAGTGGCTTATCATGTTAGTAATTACGTGTCAGGCTTTGTCATTAATTGTTAAGTGGAATTCTTAGCGTAGATGTTGCTACGCGACACCGTGGGGGGGGGGGGATGCACAGCCTCTGAGTAGACAACTGGTTAATTATCAACATGGTGTTGCTCCCCCCCTCCCTCCTTGGGGCTGCTTGAGCATTCTTTGCAGGTGACAAGCGCCGTGTCATCGGTCAAGAATGAGCCGTCTGTCTGTGTTTGGGTGGTGGGGGGCTAAAGGGGGGGGGGGCTCCATTATTTCCGTAAAGTCGCCAAAATGATTCTTTGGTTGCTTCTGGTGCATTTTGTGGTTGTTTACATGATGCTGATTGAAATTTCTGCCAAATGTTTTTGTTTTGGCGCTTTAACTACAGCTGAAGCTGCAACAAAGCGCTAACATGGAAAAAACATGTTAAGGAAATGCTGCAAATGGAATCAAAAAAGATTGCCAGAGGCCATGGACAGCGCTTTATCGGCACCCAAGCATGAATAAACAAAACCCGAACAAATTGGGGAATGCCGCTCTATGTCATATTTTGAATACCCGGATAAATTTGTGAATGACCGTCCGTGAATGAGTTGAGGACGAATTAATAATAATAATAATAATAATAATAAATTTAATTTCTAAGCGCCTTTCAAAACTGTCAAGGTCACTTTTTCGCGGCAGCCACGCGCCAGCGTTCACTCAACCCAAAAGTAACTCAAATAAATAGAAAACTAGCTCGCTAGCTAATAAGCCACAGAAAAACTCATCCTGTGACTGTAAAGTGACCTTGAGAGTTTTGAAAGGCGCTTAGAAATGAAATGGATTATTATTATTATTATTATTATTATTATTATTATTATTATTATTGTTATTATTGTTATATCCGAAAGTAATTACGTCATCCATTAAAATGAAGGGAGCCAAGGAACTAACGAGATGATGAGACTGATCCATTGCTTGATCGAAGGCCTAATCCCATTCGTCTGTCGCCAGCAGACAGCTCCGCCTTCTTCGAGGCCCATTCAGCAGCCGCCGGTCGCCAGGCCGGAGGAAATCTTGACTGTGAGACACACAGGTGAGGCACGTCCTCACACCACGAGGCCCAAACCTTCACAACACACGAGTCCAACTCATCAGACCCTCGTAGCTCACCGCCTTCGTGACTGAACGACATATCACTCCATCTAGTGGTCCATGACGATTCTTGCATGTAACCCTGGACCAGATTTTTCATTCGCAACACCAAAATATTATGCTAAACTGTGATTTCCAGCACTTGAATATGACTCTGCAACCTTGTCTCATCAGGATCAGTTGGGGCCAAAGGGGAGAAAGGAGATTCAGGAGAGAAAGGGGACCCCGGCGTGCCAGGCCCAAAAGGAGAGGCCGGTTACAGCGCGGCGGTCGGCTCACAGGGCGGCGCTAGAGGGGGGAAGGTGGGATTAAGAGACTCAACAGCGCCCCCTAGTCATATTTTGAGCATAACACAGTCACTCCAAACCAAATACTATGCAGTATATTTGCGTCAATGTCGAATCTGTTTTATCCTTCGTTTTTTTCAGGGTGAACCTGGAGAAAAGGGAGCAAAGGTGAGTCGGATCTCCACTCTACACGACAAATTCTAATAAAACCAGGACTAAATGTCTCTTGGGCTCTTGGTTTGCTCACCACCACAAGAAGTTTTTGTCATTTGCTCTCTAGGGCAACGCCGGTTTTGGATACCAAGGAAAGAAGGGAGAACCCGGCCTCCCCGGTCCACCGGGGCTCCCCGGATCTCCGGGTCTGTCATCAGAGGTCTCGGTGTGCCAAGAGGGCTCTGATGCTTCCTGCATTCCTGGTGCTCGAGGACCTCCAGGACCACAAGGTGTCCCTGGAGACCAGGGACCACCGGGAGAAGATGGAGAACCAGTTAGTGCTACCGTCGACTGAACACTATTTCTTGAGAGAATTGAAATCCTCCAGGGGAAATCATCTGCCTTGTACCAATCATCAACAATGTACCAATAATGATTTCATTGATCCAGATGATCTGAACCGTTTTGTGTCATTGCACAGGGTGATCCTGGTGAAGATGGCAAACGAGTGAGTTACTTTGTACAAGGCGTATGGTATATTTGCTATGCTCAGATTGACCGCCCTTTTTAACTTTGAGTCCCCTTTTATCCATCCAGGGTGTCGATGGTCCGCCGGGCTTCCCGGGAAAGCCTGGAGATCCCGGACTGAAAGGAGAGAAGGTGAGCGGCCACTGAGTGGGATCCGCGCTGTCTGTAATATCATTACACTGTTAAGCTAATGGGAGCGATGCATACAGGGAGACCGTGGTGATGGTCAACCTGGTCCTAGAGGACCACCTGGTCCTCCTGGACCACCAGGACCAGGAAGTAGATCTGTGAGTCAAGCCCTATTCCATGTTGAGCAAGTGACAAGTGGTCAAACGGAACTGTTTGCGATGAATGTTTTAATTTTTCAGACTTATGTGGACATGGAGGGCTCAGGATTCCCTGAACTGGAATCGGTTCGGGTAAGTGCAGCGCAATACGTGAAGGCATACACAATGGAAGGCGTCGAACTGATGAGCTCAATTTATAAAACAGATCGACATAAGGCTTTAGATTAGTGGTTCTTAACCTCGGTTCGATCGAACCCTAGGCGTTCAGTGAGTCGTCTCAATGTTCACACATGTACTCAGTTGTGATGTAAGGTGACCAAACTTCTCTGACTGTGAAAGCTTTGGCGTTTTTCTCTCTCTAATAATCGAGGTGATGAGCAGAAATGTACTGCTTAATCATCATCACTACTCAAAAACTGTGCTGGTCTTAAATCGAAACTGGCCGGCATATATGGAGATCGGTGAGACCCGACTCCATGTACTTGACAAGCAAAATATTTGTCAAAAGCAGTGTGATGACTGCATCGGGCTTCACTTGTTTTGGTGTTTTTGTTTTAGGGCCTGCCAGGGCCACCGGGACCACCCGGTCCACCTGGGCTTCCAGGTCTTGCAGCATCCAACGCAGCTTCGAGCTCGGGAGTAGTCGGACCACCGGGACGGGATGGGGTAGCCGGTCAACCTGTAAGTGGTTTCCTCGTTCATTATTGGTTTCCCCTGATCCGCCTTTGACCTGAGCTTCTGGCCTGCAGGGCTTGCCCGGTGTTCCGGGTGTCGATGGCCAACCGGGAGCGCCTGGCCCAAGGGGAGAAAAGGTCATTTCCTACACGTTGATGCCAATTTTTAAAATTCAACATCTTATACAAAGTGATCATGTGAACATGATTAGTAATACTTTATCTTATTCTAGGGTGACTCTGGTGTGCTTGGTCACCCAGGACCAGTTGGACAGAAGGTGACCATTTCCCTTCTGTGTTACTGTTTTTTGTAGTCGTATCACGTTTCCTTTGTTTTATTTTCCATTTACTTTTGTCCACCCAAAAGGGCGCTCAAGGAGATTTTGGTTTACCCGGACCAACGGGAGAGCCCGGATTGGCTGGTTTGCCCGGACCGATGGGACCTGCTGGGCCACCCGGACCTCCGGGGCCTCCTGGACCAAGATACAGTGTTGGATTTGTAAGTTGTCGCCAAACACCGGATAAAAGTGTGACTCGGCGGACATGTTTGAGAACAGTGGAACAATCAGAACTGCACTTTGCACTGATTTGATGGGAACTTTAGCGTTGCACAAAACTTTCAAAAACACTTAAATCACACAATTAATACCTGATTCTTAATGCGCAGTTGCTGAGATATTTGCTTGATGTGCAAGAAGGAACGTTTGAAGGTTTTA
Source organism: Hippocampus bargibanti (assembly GCF_051943395.1). Classification (NCBI taxonomy): domain Eukaryota; kingdom Metazoa; phylum Chordata; class Actinopteri; order Syngnathiformes; family Syngnathidae; genus Hippocampus; species Hippocampus bargibanti. The sequence goes on along the minus strand of NC_142741.1, from coordinate 5,757,199 downwards.
TAATAATATAATAATAATACATTTCATTTCTAAGCGTCTTTCAAAACTGTCAAGGTCACTTTACAGTCACAGGATCAGTTTCTTTCTGTGGGTGAGCAGCGGCAGTCACACACACCAGCGTTCAGTCACACGCGCCAGCTTTCACTCAACCCGGAAGTAACTCAAATAGATAGATAGCTATTTGGTAGCTAATATTTAGCCAGCTAGCTAGGTAGCTAATAGATAGTCAATAGACAGCCAGCAAACTAACTAGCCAGCTAGGTAATAGGTAGCTAGCTGGATATATAGCTAACAGATAGCCAGCCAGCGAGCTAGATAGCTAATAGGTATCTAATAGCTAGCCGGCCAACAAGCTCAATAATATATATCTACTAGATAGATAGCCAGCTGGATAGATAGCTCAAAGATAGCGAGCTAGCTGGATAGATAGCTAATAGATAGCCATTTTTTGTTTTCTGTTTGTAGGATGACATGGAGGGATCTGGTGGAATTTTCTCCAATGGGCTTCCTGGTGTCCGAGGGCCTGAAGGAAGGCAGGCGAGTTGTTTGATGCATTTCAGAAACTGATGAAAATTGGAATCTTTGGGCGGCATGGTGGGTAATTCGTCGTTCAATCTGTCTGACTCAATCAAATGTGTACTCTTAGGGTCCACCTGGCCTCCCTGGACTTCCAGTAAGTAACCGAGCACCCCATGCAGTCATTACATTTTTGGGATAGATACTGTCAATGCGAGAGAACAGCAGGTTGTCTTGAAGTATTCCCGGACTCTAAATTGAAGGCCTGAATCCCCCACAGGGTAAACCAGGCTTGACAGGCCTTGCAGGTCAGAAGGGCAACCAGGGTCCTGAAGGAAGAGACGGCCAACCGGGATTGGACGGCTTCCCTGGAGTTCAGGTCTCTCGTCCTTTCAATTGCTTTTACGTTAGCTCGCTAATGTCTGCGCCATGATCATTTTCATATGATTCTTGGCAAATATCACATTGACATCCAAAGATGACAAAGTCCCTACAGTCACTGTGTTGCGAAGGGACCACATCAACCGACAAAGATACCAAAAACCTCTGCTTACCTTACACAATTGCTTTTTGATGTCTGCTGTCTGATTCTTGGACGTTACAGGGACCAAAGGGTGAAAGAGGGGACAGAGGAGACAGGGTGAGTATCATTTTCACATGCTATCGATATCTTGACTTATTTCAACGCCAAATCGATCCCGCATGTTGTTTGGATTCTTCTGTGAGTTGACTTGTCGTGATATTGTTTTAGATCCAACGGATGCTAACCATTTCACATGAATATTTGGGTTAAGGGTGAACCAGGCCGCGATGGAAACGGAATCCCCGGACCGCCGGGACCACCTGGACTACCCGGACAGATTGTCTACCAACCATCGGACAACGTATTGCGGAGTCCTCAAATATTGTTAGCAAATATGCAGGAAATTAGCATCCTTATTTTAACAATTTTCTTTTGTTTGTTTGTCTTTTGCTGCTAAAGTTTGATGGTGTTGTTGGTGGTGTTGGACCTCAGGTGTGTATTCAAAGTATAGTGTGACTGGGGGTGGGAAGAAGACAATTTTGCCCAAAAAATTGGCTGCTACTCAGTCCAGGGTGCACCGTACCTAATCAATGTTTATTTTTCTCGGTTTTTCTTCTGGAAAGGGAGGACCAGGTGTGCCGGGTCGAGCTGGATTCCCTGTAAGTCTCTTTAGCCGCAACGAATTGCCTTCTCCTCCAACCCTTTTCCCTTTCTTATAGCGCAACTGCACAATGGGACGTGGTGGCCCCCTGTTAGCTTTTAATGCAGGCCTGCTTGCTGAGGCTCAAATCTCAACCGTGCACCCCACAGGCGCTCAGTCTGGCCATGAATGACTTTCTCTCCAGAAAGCAAAGGCTTGACTTTAGCCAGCTAATAAACCTATGGTAATTCTCATCCAGAATCAAATGCTGCCTAATTGTATTTCTGTGGTCCCATTAGGGTCCTATGGGTCCAAAGGGCGACACGGGCGACCCTGGACCTCCAGGTTTTGGCATCAAGGTACTGACAAAGCTCAATTCTACACTTGGGCTTGGTTGCGGAGCTAATGTGGGTTCTTTTCTCAGGGTGAAAAAGGCGAACCAGGTCTTGTCATCGGCCCTGATGGGGGGCCCTTCTTGTCGACGGGGCTAACTGCTTTCAAAGTAAGTCTTGGAAAAACTGTCTGCATTTGTCTGTAGTGAGTTTTTGCCTTGCGTTTCTGATATTTCTGTTCTGCTGTTAGGGAGAACGAGGCCTTCCAGGACCGATGGGACCCCCTGTAAGTATTTGCAGGACTTATAATCCTGTCTAATATGGTTGCTCAAATATCACAAGTTGGTTCCTCAAGCCAGCAATAAGTCACATCTATGGATGTGTTTTCCACGTAGGGACAATATGGACCGCAAGGAATTAAGGGTGAAATCGGAATGCCTGGAAGACCTGTAAGTAAAGTCTGGTGGTTTTGGTTTTTGTTTTGACCATATGTTTAGACCGTCAATATGAAACGAAATGTGACTTGCGCTAGGGTCGTCCTGGTGTAAACGGTTACAAGGGAGAGAAAGGAGATCCGGCATCTGGCTTTGGCTACCCGGTAAGTCACTTTCTGTCTGGATGAGGTGGACAATCCGACTCTGCATTGTCAGTTCTAATCCATTCAACACATAAATTGACCAACCAACACTTTTTGGTCGCCCTGTGACTTGACCCACATTAGCTCAGACTTGTTACACACAATGTATGAGTCTCCTTCTTTCATCAGGGGGTTCCCGGCCCACCAGGACCACCAGGGCCACCAGGACCGTCCGGACCCTACGATCGCTTCAGTGTGAGTTTAGCGAAACCCGTTGAAGTTTCAACCGGCTCACTATCTAAGTTCAATCTTGTACTGTGTGTCCTTTACAGCACTATGATGGAAACTCCAGAAACCATCCAGGTGGGAGCCTTTTGCCAGACCGGCTGCATTTCGGCCATTTAGCTTGAAATGTGATGTTGCATTTATTTATTTATTTATTTATTCGTTCACTGCCAGAGCACACTATCTGGTAGTGAACGGCACGAATTAAAAAAATATATATATAATAGGTCCACTCCAGTGCCCGGGATATTAATAATAATAATAATAATAATAATAATAATAATAATAATAATAATAATAATAATAATAATAATAATAATAATAATAAGCGTCTTTCAAAACTCTCAAGGTCACTTTACAGTCACATGATCAGTTTTTCTGTGGGTGAGCAGTGGCAGCCACACGCGCCAGCGTTCACTCAACCCGGAATAAGTCAAATTTGATTGCATATTAATACATTCACTGCCAGATATGTGCAAAAAAATGTCAACTCCAGTGCCAGGGTTTTTGTCATTGTCACTGGAATTCCAGGACCCACAGAATATTGAGTTTTAGGACCACATCAACATTCAATGCGGGGTAAGAAACCTTAGACTCTCTTCTTTCATCAAAAACAGAGTTAATTCCTAAATGATATGCTTCTGGAGTTATATGGGCTTGAAATGGTCCTCGAGGGCCGTAGTCCTACATGTTTTCCAAGTATCCCTGTTGCAATGCACCTGAGGCTGTGTTGCAACAGGTGTGTTGCAACAGGGAGACTTGGAAAACATGTAGGACTGCAGCCCTCGAGGACCGGAGTTTGAGACCCCTGATAGAATACATGTTATTTTCACTCAAATTTCAAAACCCACAGAATATTGACTTTTAGCAGGACATTAATATTCAATTTGTCTGTCTACTTTGATCAGGAAAAAAACAGTTAATTCCTAAGTTATAAGGGTCTCTAGTTATCTGAGCTTAAAATGGGGGTAGATGTACAAAACACAATACATATTGGTTTATATAGCGCTTTAACAACAGCCGAAGCTGTAACAAAGCGCTAACATGGACAAAAGGCAAATTATGCCCCCCCGTTGAAGAGAATCACATCGCCAGTGGTCTGACCAGTGCTTTATCGGCAGCCCCGCAAGAAAAAACAAACCCAGACCAAATTTGGGAATGTCGCTCCATGTCATGGTTTTCAATTCCCGAATAAATTCGTGAATGGCAGTGAATGAGTTAATGAATTAATTCAACATTTAATTAAATGCATATAAATAAATAAATAAATAAATAAATAAATAAAGGGAAATCATTTCCGAGACTGTGACTGTAAAGTGCCCTTGAGAGTTTTCAAAGGCACTTAGAAATGAAATGTATTATTATTATTATTATTATTATTATTAATAAATTCATGAATGAGTTAATGAATTAATTAAATGTTTAATTAAATGCATAGTAATAAATAAATAAAGGTAAATCATTTCCGTGATTGTGACTGTAAAGTGTCCGTCAGAGTTTTGAAAGGTGCTTATAAATTACATGTGCTTATAAATTACATGTATTATTATTAATAATATACTAATAATAATAATAATAATAATAAATAAATAAATTCGGGGATGGCAGTGAATGAGTTAAGTAGCTTGGTGACAGAACTTTTCTGGAACAGACATTTAAGATCTGAGCTGTGCATGGGGGCAACAGTCCTCTGTCTCAAAGAACAGATCTTTCATGGCAGACCTCGTGAAGTATATTATACGACGGAAATTAAAAAAAATCAGGCGTATCTCATTAGGCAGGCGTCAATGGTCCCTGTCATAGAAACCAGATTTAAGAAATCTTTCAAGTTTCTGGAGACAAAAACCTTCCTCGTTTCAGCTTCTTTCAGGTCGCTTCGCTTGAGGCGGGGGAAGGCAATGGGGTAATCAGTGTTGGGGGGGCTAAGATTAATCCATGGAGTATTACTAGAAGGAGTCGATAAAACGCAAAGGACATGACGGTGGGTAATGGCAACGCCTAAGTCAGTCAACTATTCTCTCATGCCGCGGTGTTTGTGTTTTACGACAGCAGTCAAAGGAGAAAAGGGTGAACGCGGCCTTCCAGGAATCCCCGGTAAATCCTGGATTTTATATGCAGATGAGAATGCAAATTTCCCCATTGTGGGACTATTAAAGGCTTTGTGATTCTGAACATTCTTGATGAGCGTCTCTTGAACTCATTGGATACACGGCGTGTTCACGCAAATGCATTCTGGTTTACAGGAACGGGCTCCGATTTTGATATGGACACACTCAGGGTAAGCGGCGTAAACTCGAGGTTTGGGATTTGGGCCATCAACCTCATTTCAACTGGATTGTAGAGCGATCAAAACCATTGAAGACCAATATTTTGTTGAACAGAATGACCTAAAGGGAGAGCATGGTGACCCTGGACTGAAGGGAGAAAAGGGGGAACCCGGTGGTTATTATGACCCTCGATTTGGAGGACCTCTAGGCCCACAAGGGCCTCCAGGCAAACCAGGTTTACCAGTGAGTTGGACAATAGAACGTCCCCCATGTCTCGTTCCAGATAGATTGTTCAGTCATTTCCTTTGCGTTAGGGTCCAAAAGGAGATTCTGTCACAGGTCCACCAGGACCTCAGGGTCCAGCCGGTCCAGCAGGGATCGGTTATGATGGCCGACCAGGTCCTCCAGGACCACCCGGACCACCAGGACCGGCGACGTCCCCCTCGCTGCCTGGCGCCTTTTGGCCCAGTCAAAGTGAGTCGCTTTGGTTCTGTGACACTTGGATAAAAAGTGATACAGTCCAACCTCTTTTCATGGTTGACAACAGTTCCGCCTCAATCACATCATCTATTCTATACATATTTTATAATCTCTTATTATACATGGCAGTTGGTGGCCATTTGATTGAAAATGGTTGAACGAACTACCGTTGTAACATACGGATTTGTTGTGTCCCTCGAGGTACGTTGAGGTTGGACTGTAGCAAAGCTTTCCAGAAGTCGTTTCTTTAACAAGATCTTTGAATTTCAGCTGCCAATGTTCCAGGACCTCCTGGTCCTCCTGGTCCACCTGGAAGTCCTGGACACTCATCTGGAGTACGTCTTTTATCAGGCAGATTATTTTTTTAATTTTGCTTAAGCATCTTATTCGGTAGTATACCAAAGCCACTGCTTTGTTCGGCGTGCACAGGTCACAGTTCTCAGGTCCTACGACACGATGCTCGCAACTGCCAGACGGCAGGCAGAAGGCAGCCTCATCTACATCCTCGACAAAGCCGACCTCTACCTGAGAGTCCGCGATGGACTGCGGCAAGTCATGGTAAAGTTCTTTTGCCGCCTCTCCAGTTCAGGTCAACTGCGAAGTTAGTAACGGTGAACTGTTGTCTTATGTCACAGCTCGGGGATTACAACCCCTTCTTCCGAGATTTGGTGAGTCTGATGACCCGAAATGGACCAAGAAGAAGTCCTCCTTGAAAACTCATCCATCGTTGTTTGCGTTTTCTTTCAAGGAGAACGAGGTGGCAGAGGTCCAACCACCGCCTGTCATCTTGTACCCGCAGTCCCACGACAACAATGGAGCCGGCCACTACTCCCAGAGCGTTTCAGAGGTGCGGCCCATTGAGCCGCCGTCACGTCCCCCCGCGGAGCCCCTCTTCCCTCTGCGGTATGATACCCGGTTCCCAGACCGAAGGCAGTCGGGTCAGACGGATGGCAGACGGGTGACGGGACAGGCTGACAACAGACACCCCGTCACTCCCCAACGACGACCCAGCCCACCTTTACCGCAACCTGCGGTCCACGCGGACAAATCAGGATCAGTGGTAAACGCTACCAACCAACCGGAGGGCAATCGTTTCATCTCAAGGGTTTTGACCCTAGATCGTACTCTCTTTTTGGTTGTTCTAGCTCCATCTCATCGCCCTGAACGCCCCTCAAAGTGGGAATATGCGAGGAATTCGCGGGGCCGACTTCTTGTGTTTCCAGCAGGCCAGGACCGTGGGCCTGAAGGGGACCTTCAGAGCCTTCCTATCGTCCAAGCTCCAAGACCTTTACACCATTGTCCGCAGGTCGGACAGGGACACTTTGCCCATTGTCAACCTTAAGGTAAGACACTGGAAAGCAGCCAGTGTGCAAAATTTGCCACCCCCAAATCAAAAAACCTTTAGCGGTTGCTGGAATGAGATGTGAACTGGCCTTTACGTGAGCATGGATGTGGTAGGATTTACTTACAAGCAGTTTTTGGTTTTACTGGAAAAGGCAGAACAAATAATAATTGCCTGTTGGGAACTTATCGTACGAATGCTTTAGCTCACAAACTTATTGCCTCACGAACATGAAATTCGCAAGCATATTGTCTCGACTGACGAACTAGTTTTCAGCGGACGAACCAAACCACACGGAGCGCCACGGTGGCTGGCGGACTAATTTTCATCACCCCCTTTCTTTGAGTGTGGACGTTGTTAGTTATCAAGGAGTGACTTGGCGTCGCAGTGCCATTACGCTAAGTCGACCATTGCTACCATCCTTAAGAACAAGGAAGCTATTAAGGGTATTTCGGTGTTGTCTAAGCAAAGGTCTCGGGCAATAGAAGAGGTTGAAAAACGTATGTTGATTTGGATTAATGAAAAGCAGCTTTCAGGGGAAAGTGTGAGTGAGGGTATTATCGTTGAGAAAGCAGGACAACTTCACTCAGATATCAAGAGGCAACTACATCAACGGCCATCACAAATGTCAATAAAATGGCTTTATTAAATACAAATTCTTATACAATTTCTTTCTTTCATTACAATACAATAGCACATTTATTATACATAAAATAAGGTATATTTTGTGTAGTTTAAGGCTTATTTAGGAGAAAAGTATGTTTTATGGTGATGGATTATTCTCATTTTAATGGTTTCTTATGGGTAATAAATGTTTGGAAGACACACTTTTCGCCTTACACACACTTTCTGGGAACCAATTAAGTTTGTAAACTGAGGTATCACTGTAAATTTAGATGCCTAAGTACGCAACAAATAAAGTAAAAATACTTTGAAAATCTGATTTGTTATAGAAAAAAAACAAGGCGGATTTGAAATTAGCGCCCCCTCTAAAAATGGGGTTTGTATTTGACAGCTGATGCCTTTTTTTAATCCAAAACAAATTGACTGTGAGCCATGAGTGGGTAACAATAATGCTATAAGACGGCTTTGATATGACCTTAAAACAGGGACGGACATCCAAAGTTTTTCATTTGAGGGCTGCCTACGAAAAAATGGCTGCCTTCACATTCTATTCAAGTTTTTTAACTCATTCACCGCCATTCACCAATTTATTCGGGAATTGAAAAGATGATGCAGAGCGCCGTTTACGAATTTGTTCAGGGTTTGTTTTTTCATGCTTGGTTGCCGATAAAGCATTTGGACCGACCCCTGGCCTTTTTTTTTACCCATTTTTACCCATTTCTAAGCGCCTTTCAAACCTCTCAAGGTCACTTTACAGTCATAGGACAAGTGAGAAGCGGCAGCCACTTGTTTTTATTCAGCTATCTATCTACTCTGTATCTGGCTATCTAGCTAGCTATCTAGCTATCTGGCTGGCTACCTACCTAGCACTTGATTTGCTATCGTTCAGCTATTTAGCTGGCTCGCTAGCTATCTAGCTAACTGTCTATTATCTATCTAGCTTGCTCGCTGGCTATCTAGCTTGCGAGCTATTAGCTATCTCACTGGCTGGCTAGCTAGCTATTAGCTATCTGTTAGCTAGCTATTGAGATTTCTATCTATTTCAGTTATTCCAGGTTGAGTGAACGCTGGCGCGTGTGACTGTTAGTGCTTTGTTACAGGTTCAGCTGTTGTTAAAATGCTATATCAACCAATATGTATGTATTGTATTTTGTACATCCGCCCCCATTTCAGGCTCAGCTAACTCCAGACCCATATAATTTAGGAATTAGCTCTTTCTTCTGATGAAAGAAGAGAGTCTAAGGTTTCTTGATGTAGACCAAAAACTAAATATTATACGGGTCCTGGAATTTCAGTAAAAATGACAAAAACCCTGGCACTGGAGTGGACACATTTTTTTGCGCATCGTCTGGCAGTGAAGGAGTTAATCAAAACTTGATTCAACAACACTAATGAGTTAAAAATGCTTCTGATGTTGGTAAAATAAATTTCACAAATATATAGCTGTCTATCTATTAGCTAGTTAGCTTTCTATCTATTTGAGTTATCGCGGGTTGAGGGTTGAGTGAACGCTGGTGCGTGTGGCTGCCGCTGTTCACCCCCAGAAAAACTGATCCTGTGACTGTAAAGTGACCTTGAGTTTTGAAAGGCGCTTATAAATGAAATTTATTATTATTATTATTATTATTATTATTATTATTATTATTATTATTATAAAAAGTCGCAGAGAGTACGCAGGAAGTTCACTATTTTTGTTTGTTTTTATCTCCCTTCCAGGACCAAGTGCTATTTGACAATTGGGAATCCATCTTTGATGACAACGCAGGCGAAATGAGAAGTGGTGTCCCAATTTACTCCTTCGACGGAAGAGACGTTCTCCGGGACAGCACGTGGTGAGTATTCGGACGTGGACGAACGTCCCGCAAAGGTAAGACCCAAAGGTCCTGATGTGCCGTCTGCGCTTCACCAGGCCCCACAAAATGCTGTGGCACGGTTCCAACGACAAAGGTCACAGGCAAACGGAGCACTACTGCGAAACGTGGCGGGCGGGCGAACGAGCCGTGACGGGGTTGGCGTCGGGCCTTCAGAGCGGCCGCCTGCTGCAGAGGCACACCCGCAGTTGCTCCGACGCGCACGTCGTCCTGTGCATCGAAAACGCCTCCATGCCACATGCCCAAAAATAAGGACATTCCCATTGATTTATTTTGTTTTGTTTGTTTTTTTAGGGGGTATCATTTTAATTCGCACCTACGACAGGTAACATCCGATTTACGACCGGCGCGAGTTACGACCACCCATACTTACGACCACGTCCGCCAGACCTTTTTTTTCCATTCTACGGCTGCCACCGCGACAGCCAGCAACACGACAGACAGAGACAGAGGTCTGTGCAGGATGATTTATTAAGATACAACACAAAGCACTGGTCCCAAAAAGAGGACCAGGGGTATAATCCAAAATAAAGAATACCAAAAACCCAAAAGGATTATGGGATGTGGCGGAGGGGGGGCTCGTACGAAGATATAGAAAGTCCAGGGTAATACAAAGTACAAATACAAGTTGACAGCATCCCGTTTTCGTACCGACTGTCCTGAAGAAGGAAGTGGTGGAAGCGGGGAGGCGTGGCCCCGCCCCCAGCTGTCAATCCGAACCTGACAATATCGAACAAGTAGGATGTTTATTTGCTGGAGCAGCATTTCACAAAATGACGATACAAAATAACTGTTTCTTAACAAACGCGTATGACAATTTTCACCAGCATGACAGCAGCTCACTCGCACAGCAATCGGGGCGAAGGAGCAGCTTTGCACAAATCTTCTTCTTCTTTTCCTTGCGGATTTTTCCCTTCAAGGGTTCGCCACAACGAATCAGTGTCCTCCATATTCATCGGTGGGTATCGGCGCTCGAGCGGTTGGGATGACCTCTTCTGGCTTCTCCGTTAGCAGGGAGAGTGATTTTTTTTTTTGGACAGCTTGCATGCGTGGGAAGCCCTGCATATTTGGGTCAGCAGAAAGCGTGTGCGGCGACACAGTAATAAAGATCGAGAATACGAAATATAACATGATTAAAATGACACTAAAAGTTAGATTTATCAATGAACTGTCAACATTTTGGTATATAATAGTATTCAATAGAAAACGTTGCTTAAAGGACAACCGACACCTTGGATCCATAATTTGTAAAATCACTTCAAATGACTTCTACTGAGTGTATTTTACAAAGATTGACGATTCCTGATGAGACGTCACGGAAGAAACGCCCCTGACCGAGAAAGCGACACACAGTGCATTTTGGGTACTTTGTTTGGTCTGAAAACTTCGTGTTGATGGCGAAATTGGAAGGAAAACACATAAATAACGCGATGGTGAATTGTTGTGTGTTGCACCAAGACAACTATTTGATATTTGCTGACACAAATTCCCAGCAGACAAATCAGCCCATTTCAAACAGAGCTTGGGCCCCATCTTGTGCATTTTCGGGGAGCTACATTGGAGTCCAGACGCCTCAAAATGATACTGAAGGACTTCTTTAATCGATTGCAAACATTTATGCTTTCCTCTTCAGAACTACAGTAAAGTCTCATTATATCGATATCGGTTATATCGATAGTACTGCTTATTACAATACTATTTCTATGAACGCAAGGAGAAAATTTACATGCCGCAGGATCGGATATATCGATAGTCCGGTTATATCGATATTTTTTCCGACTACCGAGAATATCGATATAACGAGACTTTACTGTATTTGAATCATATTCATAACTGGATGAGTAACAAGAAAGCATCTTCTCTGAATCTGGAGTCATTGTTTTGATTCTAGAGCAAGGCAAGACGTCCTGGTGTGATGTCACGAGCAAGGGTACCTTCTGAAACTCGCCATTTCCGGGGTCATTTTGAAGTAGTTTGGGACACTTTAAGTCATTTTTATTGGTGTTTTGCATTTGACTAAAAATATCAGCCTGTGTGTTTTGGATATTTTAGATGCGATAAAATGTTTTTCTGATGTCAGGTAGGAAACAAAATATGTAATGGTGTCGGTTGTCCTTTAAAAACAACAGATTGACATCGTATACTATCCTGTCGTATAGGAGATGCCAGCGTGTCGTCATTTGTTATGATCACGTGATCCTCGGTTCAGCCATTTTCAATGCGTTTCGATTTACAACCGTTTGACTTACGACCGTTTTGTTAGAACGGAACCCGGTCGTGACTCGTATGTTACCTGTATACTTTGGCCTTTTTTTGTTTTTCTTTTTTTTTTTGTATCATTTTAATTGTCATCCTATATTTTTTTGTATTCTTTGGCATCCAATGAATTTGCCCAGCAGCTTTTAGTTTTTTTTTTTTCATTTTAATTCTCACCCAATATTTTTTGTATTTTTGGCATCCAATGAATTTGCCCAGCAGCTTTTTTTTTAATTCTCACCCAATTTTTTTGTATTCTTTGGCATCCAATGAATTTGCCCAGCAGCATCTTTTTTTATTAATTTTTTAGTATTGTTTTAATTTTCACCTAGTATTCTTTGTATTTTTTTGGCATCCAATGACTTTGCTCAGTAGCTTTTTTCGTATTTAATTTTTTGATTTTTTTTTTGTATAATTTTAATTCTCACCTAATACACTTTGGCTTTTTTTTTTTATCATTTTAATTCTCACCCAATATTTTTTGTATTTTTTGGCTTCCAATGAATTTGCCCAGCAGCTTTTTTTATTTTTTATTTTTGGTATCATTTTAAATCTCACCTAATATTCTTCGGCGTCCAATGAATTTGACCAGCAGCTTTTTTCATATTTAATTTTTTAGATTTTTTTTTCTATCATTTTAATTCTTACCTAAAACACTTTGGCATCCAATAAATTTGCTTTTTTTGTTTGCTTTTTTTGTTTTTCTTTTGTATCCTTTTAATTCTTCCCTCATATTCTTTGGCAACCAATGAATTTTCCCATCAACTTTTTTTGCATCATTTTAATTCTCACCGAATATTATTTGACTTCCAATGAATTAGCCCTGCAGCTTTTTTGGGGATTTTAATGATCACTTAATATTCTGTGGCATCCAATGAATTTGCCCAGCATATTTTTTTGTTTTTGTTTTTTGCAAAGTGGCCTTTGTGTGTCATATTTCCTCCCTCCATGAAAGCCAAAGAGATTAGGTTGAACTGAGGTTTCCTTTTTCTCTTGAGGACACTTTTTTTTCCTTCTGAGGGTTTAATGAAAGTTAAAAAAAGTAAATATGTTCACAATGTGTATCCATTTTTTTATTATGTCACTTGCCATTTCTCATTGATGCTGTGAGCGATTTTTACCTTTTCAAATGTCATTCTTCCATCCTGAGATGTGGCTTTTCTTTCATTTATTGATCACTTCCACATTTATTCCATTTTCTTTTTTTTTTTTTTTTTTGGGGGGGGGGGGGGGTGGGTTACTTTTGGGTACAGCAAAGACTATTTGAAATCTAAAGAAAATATTTATTTTTAGATGGTTATATAAGGACAAGTTTGGTGAAAATACAGCTTGCCCAAATACTCCCAATTGATTGCAATTTGTTTTTTTTTTTTTTTAAATTCCAAAGGGGCTTTCCATGATTGTGCCTTCGAATAAAAGCCGCCTGCTTTCCACGTAACAAACACGCATGCAACAACGGACCACTTCCGTTTTGTTTTATATCCGTTTCTGTCGTAGCCATGCGCTACACTGCTACAAGTGTTTTCTCGGCCAGCGTTTACCGATGAAAAAAACGACATCGAGGACTATTTCTTCAGTGAAATTTAACCACGGGAATTATTGACTTAACTGAGAGTTTACTGCAAGTGATTGAGTCGAATCTTTGTTGAGATTTTCTATAAAGTTTCAAAAAACTACATAAAAAACATCGATGAAAGGTTTCTTCAGCCGTCATCTGTACTTCTTTGAAGTTGTCGGACGTTCCAAGATCCAAGATGCTTCGTCAGCGAACTAAAGTTTTGCTGGCAGTTTCGGCCCCATATATATCTCTACTGTCCAGACGTGGCGGTGCCGGACTCTGTAATTTTGGTTTTGGTCCCTGCTCTCACGTTGGGGGGAGCAGAGGACTACTCCCTGCTGCTCAACTGATTACTTCTATTGTCCTGCCTGAGTATGATGTCTATGACTGGCCTGATTGCCCCATTTGCTTTGGCATCACCTCATCAGCATAACTAAGCCCATGTTGCCTAAGAAGTCTTTTGTACGAATGATCCAAATTGAACCTCACCCCACCATGGCGGTTTAGTGAATGATTTTGCTGTTTTATGAAAATAGCTTCTTTTCATCCCCTTTCAAACCATCTATTTTCTTTCGCTAAGATTTTAACCTCATTGTCATCAAATGAGTGGTTGCTAGTTTTTAGGTGCATATGTACTGCCGATTGAGGCCCACTAGTATTATCCCTGCGATGTTGATAGTCTTTTTTTGAGAATTTGTTTAGTCTCCCCAATGTATTGCTTGTAGACCTCATACTCATGTAGGACAATAGAAATAATCGGTCAGGACTATAGAAATAATCAGTGGAGCCGCAGGGAGTAGTTCTCTGCTCCCCCCAACCTGAGAGCAGGGACCAATCATAGAGTCCGGCACCACCACGTCTAGACAGGTGGGATATATATATATATATATATAGGGCGAAACTACCAGCAAGACTTTAGTTCGCTGAAGAAGCATCTTGGATAAGAAGCGAAACGTCCGACACCTTCAAAGAAGTACAGATGACGGCTGAAGAAACCTTTTCATCGATGGACCACTCCTGTATGACTGAGAGCTTACACAGACATAAAAAAACATTTTGTTCAAAAGCGATTTTGGTGCAACGGATGCTTGACTGAATTTGGTGTTTTATTTTCTTCATTTTGATCTTGAGCTGTACTGATGTTCAAGGCACTGAATAAATGTCTTCTGGAATAATTTGATCTCACTCAATGTGACTAACCTTACGTTTGAGAAGTTCTTTGGGAGCGAGTGATCCATATCTAACTGAGCAAATTTCAATCACAATCAGAATCCTCTTTATTGCCACGTATGTAGAACACGCAAGGAATTTGTCTCCGGTAGAACACGCTGCACTAGTATCATCCTCAAAAAATTGCTAATAATAATAATAATAATAATAATAATAATAATAATAATAATAATAATAATAATATATTACATTTTAAGCGTCTTTCAAAGCTCTTAAGGACACTTTACAGTCACAGACAAGCATGGATACAATAATCAATAAAATACAATTATAAATAGAATACAATAAATAAAATAAAATTATAACTAGAAACAAGAGAGAGAGCTACACAGAAAATGCAATTTTAAATAGGTGGGTTTTGAGATGGGACTTGAAGGTCGGAAGAGAATCGATGTTACGAATTTTGGGAGGAAGTGAGTTCCAAAGTATGGGGGCTGAGCAGCTGAAGGCTCTGTCACCCATCGTGCTGAGACGGCAGGGGGAGGGGGCACACAGAGGCGGAAGGTGGTAAGAGAATCTGAGGGAACGAGAGGGAACAGAACTTTGAAGAAGGTCAGATAGGTATGGGGGGGCAAGGTTATGGGTAGCTTTAAATGTATAAAGAAGCATTTTAAAGTTGATTCTATATTTCTCCCCCCTGTCACAACGACTACCGCCCGGTCGCACTCACTCCCATCCTCATGAAGTGCTTCGAGGCGCTAGTCATGAACCACATCAAGGCTACCCTCCCCCCCAACCACGACCCTTTCCAGTTTGTATATCAGCCCAACCGCTCGACCGATGACGCCATCTCCACTGCTCTCCACACAGCGCTCACCCACCTGGAGACCTCCAGCACCATCACGCTGTACACAGGGGCCCCCCAGGGGTGTGTGCTAAGCTCCCTCCTCTTCACTCTTCTCATACATGACTGCTCACCACCATCACCCAGCTCCAGCCTCTTCATCAAGTTTGCGGATGACAAAACTGTGGTGGGCCTCATCAACAACAATGAGGAGACAGCCTACAGGGACGAGGTCAGCCGCCTGGCGACGTGGTGCAAGGACAACAATCTCCATCTGAATGTGGAGCAGACGAAGGAGATTGTTGTGGACTTCAGGAGAGTGCACCCCCAGCATGCTCCACTAACCATCAACGGTGCTGCAGTGGAGAGAGTGAGCAGCACTAAGTTCCTGGGAGTACACATCAAATCTGAAGACCTGTCCTGGAGCCACAGCACGGCATCACTGGCCAAGAGATCCCACCAGCGCCTGTACTTCCCCCGCAAGCTCAAAGGAGTTGGAGCCCCGACCCCCATCACGACCTCTTTCTACCGCGGTACCATCGAGAGCATCCTGACCAGCTGTATCACCGTGTGGTACGGCGCCTGCACCGTGTCCTGCCGTAAGACTCTGCAGCGCATCGTGAGGACAGCAGAGAAGATCATCAGTGTCTCTCTCCCCCCCCCCCCTTCAGGACATTTCCAACACCCGCCTCACCCGCAGAGCCATCAGGATCGCTGGCAATCCCACCCACCCCTCCGACAGCCTCTTCACCGTGCTGCCATCGGTTAGGAGACTGCGGAGTCTCCGAGCCAAGACCAGCAGGATCAAGGACAGTTTCTGTCACCGGGCAGTAAGGAGACTCAACTCCCTCCCAGCCCAGCCCTGTCCCCCCTGCCCCTTCCTACAGCCACACTCACCGAACTCTGAGTACACGCTACACGCTGTAGTATCATCCAGAACTCTATTTTTTTTTTCTTTCTCGCTTTTTTTTTCCTACAAGACCTCACTCCAACCCTTTTTTTGTTGTTTGTTTTTGCATTACTACATTACGACACTTTACATACGACACTATCTCACTTTACATACAACAGTACCTCACTTTACATTCAGAATTTACATGTATCGTCTGTTGTCGATTGTATATCTTTTTTTAGCCACATTATAAGTGCCTTGCACGCTGGGTCCGAGAGGACATTAATTTCATCTGTCTTGTATGTCAAGCATATTAGCATATTTGATAATAAAGCTGACTTTGACTTTTTCACTTTGACTTGACCGGGAGCCATTGGAGCTCTTGGAGGATAGGGTTGATGTGGTGAAAGGATGACGTTCTGGTGATGATCTGAGCTGAAAAATTCTAGATGAGTTGAAGTTTGTGGAGAGGCTCGAGACCAGGGGTATCAAACTCATGTCACATCTTGAGCCACATATGGCCTCGGTAGATTTCAAGTGGGCCGGACCATTAAAATGATACCATCCATGCTATAAATAATCAAAATACAGAAACTTTTTAAAAACACACCAAGCACAAATGTTTCCCACGCATTTCTCTAAAAAAAAAAATATGACGAGGTCCATTTTTCATGTTTTGGTGGTTGCCAACCTCCCTCTAGATCACAGTTTTATAAAATTAATCTTGTGGCCCATGTCAAATGTCATATTTATTATATTTTTTCAAGTCGGGGGTGGCTCAAAAATGGATGGTGGGCCGCAAATGGCCCGCAAGCCCAAATTTTGGAGGGTTGCTACTTAGCCTAACTTGTGGTGAAACAACTTCACAGTAAGCAAATTCCTCGTGAAGATAGCAATGGCGGAACGTTCGTCAATTTGTCATTAAAAATCTCCAGTGATCTTCGTGGAAAGGCTGAAAAGTGAAGTGGATTTTCAAAGAGAACTGAATTAGGTCACCAGTCATTGACGAATGCCTACGAAATCCCTTTAAATCTCCACTGAAAAGTTGCTAGGCTTTCCGTGATTATATTTGATTAAGAAGATTAATTTGAATTATTCATGGGGGTGGCCTCATTTGCCTGAAACGGCGACATGTTCACGTGATGACTGGACTTTTGGTTTGATCCAAGCGATTTCTGGAGATGGATGCCAGATATGGATGCAGGACTTCATGGACCGATCTAACGTACGCAGTGGACACCTTAATTGTTAGTTTGCCGCTTATCGGAAACGAATGATGTTGTCTAATGCTAATCGGTGCAGCTAATAATGCCGCTCCGATAACCTCAAGGATTTGCAGTGGCTGGCCTTGGATTTCATGGCTAGGCCTTCAGTAGTGCTACATCTCAATCAATCCAGACTGAAAAACGTGTGGTGGGATTTACTACAAGTCCACTAGAGGCTACCATTAGCCAGGAAATAACGGACCCACCTTTCTTAATATCCATTTTTTTCTTGAAAGGTCTGTCTTGAAAATGGCTTTAACAGTAAATCTGCAACCACATCCTCCTTCAACCATTGTGGGTTGACAAAATCGCGATTAAATCAACACAACAATATATTTGCCTATGCAGCAATGTATAAGCTCTTAGCTCTAGTGGCTAGTGATAAGAGCAGCCTTGGTACCCCTTTTGGATTGCCAAATCGAAATCTGATCGGTTAGAGCAACAGTTTGACCGACACACTTGATGAGGCAGGGCCTGTAGAACTGATTGTGAAAGCGTCCAGACCAGCCAATCATAGTTTGTGACAACTGACGTACAAAGGCCTTCAAGAAGGTCTTTGTACCCATTTTGGGTTACCAACTCGAACTCTGATTGGTTCAAGCAACAGTTTCATCGCCACATTTAATGTGATTGGGCCTGCAGAATTGATTATGAAGGTGTCCGGGTCGGTTTATGACCCTGGTAACAGATGATAGCTGAAATGTGATTGGTTAAAGGACAACCGACACCCCAGGACAAGTGGTGTCCATAATTTGTAAAATCACTTCAAATGACTTCTACTGAGCGTATTTTACAAAAATTCCACAGCATATAGCTATATTTTACGTTTTAAGACTCGCGCTGAATATTCAGGAAGTCTTGTTTTCGAGTTGGTGACGATTCCTGACGCGACGTCACGTCAGGAACGCCCCTGACCAAGAAAGAGACACACAAAGCATTTTGGGTACTTTGTTTGGTCTGAAAACGTGTTGATCCGTGTTGATGGCGAAATTAGAAGGAAAACACATAAACAATGCGATGACGAATCGTTGTGTGTTGCACCAAGACTACTATTTGATACTAGTTGACACAAATTCCCATTAGACAAATCATCCCATTTCCAACGCAGCTTGGGACGCTTGGGACGCTACATTGGTGTCCAGACACCTCAAAATGATCCAGAAGGACTTCTTTAATCAATTGCAAACATTTATGCTTTCCTCTTCAGAACTATTTGAATCATATTCATAACTGGATGAGTAACAAGAAAGCATCGCAAGGCAAGACATCCTGGCGTGATGTCACAAACAAGGGGGGTGGGACCTTCTGAAACTCGCCATTTCCGAGGTCATTTTGAAGTAGTTTTGGGACACTTTAAGTCATTTTTATTGGTGTTTGTCAGTTAACTAATAATATCAGCCTGCGTGTTTTGGGTATTTTAGATGCTATAAAACGTTTTTCTGATGTCAGGAAACAAAAAAATTGTGTCGGTTGTCCTTTAAATGCTTAGATACGAAAACACACGTCTGGTGAAAGACAATTTGGAATTATTTCATAAGAATTCATGGGCAAAATATAATTCATATCAGTCCGTGATTCCGATATTTTTAGGTCAGCAGAGAAGGCTTTGCAGGCCTTGACGATCCGTCACTAGGGCTTTGACATGATAACATTTCGGAAGCCATGTTTTGACTTAAAGCCAATTTGCACATGGAGGAGTACTCTACCGAAGATCCAGCGCGTCCGAAAATAAACCGGTCAACACGCATACGCGTCTTTTCACGTTTCACTCAACGTGTCAAATGTCTCGAGCCGGCGGGAAACTTGATGGTGGCGCCATGGCTTATATTAATTGAGTCGGGATCTGCGTGTCGAAGCAGCGTCGCAGCAGTTCTTGAACGTCTTTTGCGTACTTCAATCTCGAGGAAATTCGAATGCCGTCTTTTAGCCTTTGCTATCGTCTCAACTGGCCGGGGGTGAGACAGACAGCGACCCCCCCCCCCCCTCGCCGGAGCCTGCCTACCGTGTAATAGCCCACATCTGGCTTTAGTGGCTGGGGGGATAGGGGTGGTGGCTATATTTAGCGGATGCTAAGTAATAACTAAGGAGAGAGAGGGAGGGAAAAAACCCACCACCATGGAACAAGGTGACGAGCAGATAGTGGGGGAGTTAATTACAGTCACGAGCTTGTCAGCGCTGCGCTTTGTGATTTACTGTCACCCCAAAGAGGAAAAGCCAAAACATTTCCCCTCAGGCTTTTTTGCAGAGATGAGGGGGGAGCGCATAGTGAAAAAAAAACACTTTTTGTAAACTTGAATACAAATAGAGCAGTGCCCAAAATCGGTTTGAATAGATTCCAGGAACTTCTCAACAAAAAACATTGAAAAAATGCCCCCCCCCCCACCCCAAACGCGGCCATTCAGTTCTAACGGATACTGTCATCTGTAGTAATAATAATTTTTTTTTCACGATATAAAAAATATTGTGAATTTTCAGAGTTTTCACAAGCTATGTTTGGCTCGTCACTAGCCAATCATAGTTTGCGAAAACTGCTCAGATCACTAGCCACTAGTGATAAGAGCATACTGTCCAGAGCTAGCACACTTTACAGGTAGTGAGCTGCATAAGCAAATATATCGTTGTGCTGATTTAATCGCAGTTTTGTCAACCCACAGTGATTGAAGGAGGAGAAGAAATTGATTTTGTTTTGAGATTTACTATTAAAGCCATTTTCTATTCTATAAAGCCATTTACTATTAAAGCCAAGAAAAATGGATGAATGAAAAAAAAATACATATATATATATATATATATATATATATATATATATATATATATATATATATATACAGTGATACATCAGTTTACGAACTTAATTGGTTCCCAGAAAGTGTGTGTAAGGCGAAAAGTTCCCCTTCCAAACTTTTATATCCCATAAGAAACCATAAAAATTAGAATAATTGGTTCCCAGGTCCCCATAAAACAGTTTTCTACGAAATAAACATTAAAACTACACAGAATATACCTTATTCTAGGTATAATAAATCTGCTATTGTAATGAAAGAAATAAACGGTACTATATGATAAAGTCATTTTATATGACCTTTGTGATGGTCGTTGATGTAGTTGCCTCTTGATGATATCCGAGTCAAGTTGTCGTGCTTTCTCAGCGATAATACCCTCACTCACACTGTCCCCTGCTAGCTGCTTTTCGTTAATCCAAATCAACAGAAGTTTTTCAACATCTTCTATTGCCTGAGACCGTTGCTTAGACAACACCTAGCAATGGTCGACTTAGCGTATTGGTACTGGGACAGCGAAGTCACACAAACGCACACCTCGTTGGTGTTTTTCGATGATCTCCTTCTTCTGCTCAACTGTCATTTTCTCTTGTGTCCTCTTTATCTTAACACTAGCCTGGGGCAGGGTCTTTTTCAGTCCCATAATAGCAAAAGTACTGTACTCGATAACAAACCACATCTGCCCTCAAAGAAAGGGGGTGACGAAAACTGGTTCGGCAGCCACCGTGGCGCTGTGTGGTTTCATTCGTCCGCCAAAAACTAGTTTGTATGCCCAGATTATATTCTCACGAATTTAATGTTCGTAAAGCGAAAGGTTCGGGAGCTGAAACATTCGTAAGCCGAGATATCACTGTAGATATATTTTTGGGGAGGGGTGGTCACTGGTCTGTTATTATAGAATCGTAAAACGCTCTTTGTAAATGAAGTAAAATAAACGGCGTCCCCACTGCGTCTCATCCGGAAGCGTCTCCTTAACCTTCCACGCCTCACTGGCTGCGCTCATCAGTGCAGGCGGCAACATATTGGATGTGACGTCTGCCTCCATCTTGCCATGAATTTTTTATGACTCTTGCTCTGACACTTGCACGCAGATGGGGCGTGTATTAGCCTGGCGCTGTAAAAACCACGCCGCCGGAAATGACAGAGACTGTTGGAAAAGATCTCTGACCCTTCCGCTGCCACCGCCGTGTTACGACGTTTAGTTGTTAATCGTCGCGGTTGATGTCTCTGGGCGGCATTTGGCTCAATCAGAGGCAGACGGGGGTTAGCTTTGCCACGCTGGTTTTGTTTTTGTAGCGGTTTGTGTACAAGCATTGGGGCTGAATAGTGAATATAAAAAAACTAAGCTTAACTCCTTCATTGCCATTCTCGAATTTATTTCGGCAATTGAAATTATGGACGTGGAGCGCCATTCCCAAATGTGTTCGGGTTTTTGTTTTTTTTGCATTGGGAAGCGATAAAGTGCTGGTCAGACCTCTAGCAATGTTTTTTCCCCTTCCACAAGAGGGCAGCATTGCCCTTTTTTCCATCTTAGCGCTTTGTTCCAACTTCACCTGTTGTTAGAGCACTGTATTTTGTACAGCTTCTCCTATTTCAAGCTCAGATAATCGAAGACCTATATTGCTTAGACCCTCTTTCATCAGAAAAAAAGACTCAATTCCTAAGGCTTTTAATGCTGTATTGAATGTTTATGTAGTCCTAAAACTTTATATTCTGTGGCTCCTGCAATTTGAGTGACAATAACAAAAACCCTGACACTGGACTGGACACGTTTTTGGTCATTGTCTGCCAGTCAATGAGTTTAAGTTAAGATTGAGTCTGGGTCTCTAATCAACAATTGTTCAAGAGAACAAAAAACAAAAAAGGTTTGAACTAGAAATTGTCTCTCGTGCAGAGTCGAAAGCCAGAGAATTAAAATGAGTTTTAAGGCAGGTTTTGGAGATGGGCAGCATGGGGCATCAAAATGACCATTTCCTCTGATCCTCCACTTAGTTCTCAGTAGCTTTTACAGTGCCCGATCTGTAAACCTGAGGCAAACTTCTTCTTAATGTCTATCCATCCATTTTCTGCCGCTTATCCGACATCGGGTAGCCGGGACAGCAGCTTTATTAGGGAAGTCCAGACTTCCCTCTCCCCAACCACTTCTTCCAGCTCTTCCTGGTGGATCCAGAGGCGTTTCCAGACCAGCTGGGTGACATAGTCTCTCCAGTGTGTCCTAGGTCGTCCCAGGGCTCTTCTGCCAGTGGGGCATGCCTGGAACACCTCACCAGGGAGGCCTCCAGGAGGCATACTAATCAGATGCCTAGCCACCTCATCTGGCTCCACTCTACGGGGAAAACTCATTTTAGTCGCTTGTATCTGGGATCTCGTTCTTTGGGTCACGACCCATAGCTTCCTACCATAGATGAGGGTTGGGACATAGATCGGCCGGTAAATTGAGAGCTTTGCCTTTTTGGCTCAACTCCATCTTTACTACGACAGACCGGTACAAAGTCCACCCTTATGACCATATAACCTGAAAATAAAAGTTATCTGACATTTTTTGTCACAAAATACCTTGCATAAATCGTAAGTTATCCCAAAGACTTTATAGACCATGAAGCTATGGCCCAAGGCCACCCGGAGGACCCCACTTTGAGAACGACTGTTCAACCTGAGGATACTCGATGATCAACGCTTGAAAGGGGAACTGTGCGAGACGCCCGTCCATCACGGCAGCGTTTTTCCATCTGGATGTGAGCGAGCTCTTACGCCGGAGTGACCGAGGGAAGGCGTCGCCTGCCCCCGCTCTCATTGGCTACCGTGGGGGGACAACTCTCCGTCCTCTCCCATTGGCTGCTGGGAGGTGAGAGGGAGGGAGCTGGCCCCATCCTCCCCCTGTGGCTGCGTGCGTAAATGTAAAGAATCTTGTCGGCGCCTGTGATGTGAGCCGCTCTGAGCGTGGACAAAAAGGACAAGAGGGAGAGAAAAGGAAAGACAAGCATCCGGCGGGTCTTCTCCCCCTCCGTGTCCCTGCTCCTTGTCACCCCCATCCTTCTTCCCCTCGCGTGGAGCCGCTTCCAGTCCAGCAAACCACCCCAGGACCCCTTCCCGCCTCTCCTACCACCTGGACCGCCCCAGGACCCTTTGACTCTGCTCACTTCTTTCCCATAAAGTGAGACTTTTTCACAAGGTGAGATCCAATTTTTTATTCCTTTAACTCTTTTCTGTCTTTCCATCCCAAATGAAGTTTCACCAAGTTGCTTTTGCTGTCTGGCCTCAGCTTGGTAGCTCCATTTTACAATTTTGCCTCTAGCACCGGCGTCGTTTTCCAAAACAGAGACTAGGTTTCAGGCGATTCTGTTTTTTTCGGCACTCCTATCTCTACTTTGCAATCTGTCGATCTGATCTGGTCGCCTCCGGGCGAAGTAGTCCGTCTTTGATGTTTATCTGGGAATGCAGGTGAACAAAGCTAGTGCTTTGTTTAGGGTTTTTTTTTTTCATTCCGCAAGAAAATGGATTTGTTATGCTTCCGAGGTAGTCCGTGAAGGCTATTTATAGATGCTGACAGGCCGTCCCACCCTGCGTGCTTTATCTCCAACCCCCCCCCCATGACCCAGCAGTCACTTCCTCCCCAAATGTCGAGTTTCGGGCAGAAGCGACCCGGAAAGAAGCCTGACATTGCAGCAAGTGCGATGACTTAACAAGACATTGATGAGCTTGATTGAATCACGGGAAAGGGGACACTCGGCAAGGCCCATCGAGTATTCCTGGCAATCGCAGAGGGGAAAACTGCTTAGTCCTCCATCCCCACATCCTGTACTTTACCAGGAAATGTGTGTGTGTGTGTGTGTTAGCGAGATTCTGCTAAAGTGGTTGAGACATCAATACCGCCTTGCCTGCATGGAGCATGAACGCCATTCTGTCTAACATTTGGAGCTAACCACACGTCAACAACTCGTGAAATTGATTTTTTTGTGCGAAAGTAGAAATAGTGCGGTATCCCATGACCAAATTTAAAACGAAAACCACATATCCTTTGGGAATATAAGTAGCATCCAGTCTCATTGGTGATTGCCCGTGGTTGGGGAGCTCCAATCCGAGCTCTCCCTCGCATATTTTGAAAGCTCGCTGGGTCGACTTTACTGTTAACTCCTGGTCTCTTATTTTGCCAAATGTCATTTTAGGTGAACCGTGGACCACATGTCACTGTCTTTTCAATTTGTGCCACATTTGCACTTGCACGATTAGAGTAGATGAGATGTGATGGTGGAAGGAACTGACTGGAACCAAATGAATAAAACCAGATCACATATGCACACAAGTGTTGTCAGCGTGTGAAATGAAAGTAGACCTCGGCCTGCGCCGCCACTTTCCCATAAACACACTCACACACACACCTGAAACAGAGGCGACAATTATTTCTTGTGTCTTGACTCAAATGCAGTTTAGGTATATATGGAATCCTTGACTAGCCTAAGTGAACATTTTAGTATTTGTCTCCCAAAGCAGAGGTTAGTGGTTCAATCCCCGTCATTGCGACTGTGTTGATGTGTCCTACAATGGGTGCACATATTAGCCAAAGATGATAAGGAAGTGGTTGAAACTGAGCAAGGTTTAATCTTCACCCCCCACCCCCCTTTTGCTTCCCTCCATTGGTTAAGTGAGCTCATAAATAGGGCTGCCCGTTGACCCCTGTGTGAGTGCTATTTTTATACCCGCTAATACGGTATATACTGGCGCGTGGAAAAGACCCAGTTGGTAAAACGACAAGTCAATGTTATTGTTGGTTCCGAGACAAGATCAAAGAGCTGCACAAGTGTGTACCGCGGCAACTAGGATTATTTCCTTTCGAGGGTTCTAAAAAATGATAAAAAGATCAACATGTTAGCATGTAGGTGAACGTGTCCAAAACGAGGTCAGGTTGTCACTTTTCAGAGGACTTTTATTCCAAAATGCAACATCGCAGCCCTATCAGAGTTGTCTGGATGAATAGCTGGAGTATCTTAATTTCACTGGGTGTTAATCCGGTTGAGGGATAACTCGGATTCTTTCGTTGAGAGGTTTTTAAAAATGGATGACAAAGATCAACATGTTTCCTTGCAAGTCAACGTGTCAGATCTCAGATTGTTTGGTCACTTTTCAAAGGCCTTTTATTCAAAAATGCAACATCAATTCCGTATGAAGGTGATTTGGTTGGAAAGCAGCAGTGCTATAGTCTCTCCAAGTATTGGTCTGGTTGAGGGATAACTCGAATTCTTTTTCTAGCGTGTTCTAAAAATTAACGAAAAAGATCAACATGTTAAAATGCAGTTCAACATGACTGAGAATGAGATCATGTCACTTTTCAGAGGCCCTTTAGTCCAAAATGCAACATCAGATCTGGATGAGATTGGTCTGGGTAGATAACATGGGTGCTGTAGTGTCCCCCAGATCTCAACTGGCTGAGGGATAACTAGGATTTTTTTCACTTAGAAGGTTTTACAAATTGATGAAAAAGATCAACATGTCAGAATGCAGGTCAACGTATCAGAAATGAGGTCATGATGTCACTTTTCAGAGGCCTTTAATTCCAAAATGCAACATCAGATCTGTATCAGGATGGTCTGGTTCGATAGCCCGGGTCCTGTAGTGTCCCCTAGATCTTGTCTGGTTGAGGGATAACTAGCATTCTTTATTTCATTCGTAAGAAAACTAGGATAAAAATTGACAAAAGAGATCGTCATGTTAGCATGCAGGTCAACGTATCAAATTTCAGGTCATGATGTCACTTTTCAGAGGTTTTTTATTCCAAAATGCAACATCAGATCTGTGTCAGGGTGGTCTGGTTAGATCGCCCGGGTGCCATAGTGTCCCCTAGATCTCGTTTGGTTGAGGGATAACTATGATTTCTTTCTTTCACTCGTAAACAAAACTGGGAATGACGTGCATGTCCGTATCTGTTCGCAGCTGACAGTGAAATCGTGTCTGATGATGTCAGAAAAAAAAACGATATTGAAAATGTCGGCTTTTGGCACCCACCGCTGCCTCTCTGCGTTTTCACTTGATTAAAAAGCGGCCGGGAGTTTGTAAGCGCGCGGTAGGTTAGTGCGCGTACACCCTGGCAGCTTAACATACTGATTCTTCAAGCCTCTTAGGCTAAGCCGCGGCGCTCGAGTGATGAACGCCGTCTCCGCTTCCTCGCCGCTTCCTCGCCCCTTTCTCGTTCATTCTGTCTTTCAAAAAAGTGCCGATCCCGGTGACAGCTTCCACAGGGCAAACCTGTTGTCTGGCAAAGCAGAGACCGGGGGGGGGGGGGGGGATCAGTGACACAGCGATTCATACAGTGCCGTCCGTGGCTTAATTTCGACGTAATCCGGCCAGCCTTGCGTTCAACTTCCTTTTTGGACTTGCAGAACAGTAACCAGAGTAGGGGTGTCAAACTCTCGTCCTCGAGGGCCGTCGTCATACATGTTTTCCATGTTTTACATGTTCCCTTGAATCAGGTGCGTTGCAACAGGGAGACTTGGAAAACATGTCGGACGGCGGCCCTCCAGAACCCGAGTTTCTCACCCCTGAACTGGAGAGTGGTATTGTCTGAAACCACCGTCATGTTCTGTTTTGTTTTGTTTCTGAGTTCCAGGAGGGTGAGCCCTACCTCCAGAGTCTCTCTCTCTTGGCAGTCCATTGAAGTCGAAGATGACATATCTTCCATTCTTATGTGATTATTGTTGCTGGCGGCGATGCCACTGTAGGTGACTATGAAGCCCGATTCTGGAGCTACAAATCCTGCCACATCCAGGACATGTGAGGCCCGGTCCGGGCCTCCTGAGTCTACATTTGTAAAGTCCCATCTTGCCCCCTCGGGAATGCGGAAAACAAAACCCGGTCGTGTGGAAACGTCCCCTGCGTGTTTAGTTCTAGTTGCAGATAAAGGCAAACCCCCATAACCCAATTTAATGAGACCCTCTGCCATCTAGGAAAAACGTATCTAACATGTTAGCCAGTCACTGAACAGCTTCCTCCTTCGTCCGTGTGTTTGAGAGTCCTCTCAGCACGCTGGCCAGGTTGTGGAGGCCAGTAGGGGCTGAAAAACAGATTGGCCCCAGCGGGTCTCTGAGAAAGTGAGCCAAGAAGCCAGCAGCCATTTTGGACATTCACGCAGAAACGAGGCTCACTCTGGTGGAAAGGTGACGTGGCTGACGACATTGTTACGCCTCTTCTGTTGGACCCTGGTTAAGAATTTTGGTCAAAGGGTTTGTGTCGCTTATGGCCTTATAGCGTCAACGCTGAGGTTGTTTGGTTCAGGTCTTTCCACCGCAACTTGCCTCGACAAGGTCTGTCGTGAAATATTTTTGGGGTATGCAATACTTGTTATCCTTTTCAATACAGTCAAATCTGGGTTTTCGAACGTCTCGGTTCTTGACCGATTCAGTTTTCGACCAAAAATGTCGTGTTTTTCATGTCTCCGTTTACAACTGAAAATGGGTTCTTGACCAAATTCAGCACCTCCGCTTCCTTAGACGTCAATTCATTGTGACCGACGCATTAGTTTTGTTGAAGAAAGTTTTTCACAGTCAAATAAGGGTTTTTGAACGTCTTGGTTCTCAACCGATTCGGTTTTTGACCAAAAATGTCAAGTTTTTTTAGGCATTGGTTTACAACCCAAAATGTGTTCTCGACCAAACTGAGGGCACCTGAATGCACCACTCCACTCCCCTACACTTCCTTAGACGTCCCTTCCTGGTGTCGCGTCTCATTGTGACCAACGCATTAGCCTCGTGTGGTGTTCCATTTTGAGTTGACGTCTTTGTTATTCGATAATGATTAAAAAAGCAGACATCGGTGACATTGATTATAATGAAAAATGTTTCGGTTTTTGAACAAATTAGTTTTCGAACCGGTTTCTGTAATGGATTATGGTCAAAAACCCAGTTTTGACTGTACTTTGTTTTTCTTTTTTATACTTTTGCGCAGTGTACGTTTATTTTCGATAACATTTTTGTGCAGTTGTATTCTGAAAAAAATTGGTTCATACTAGCAATACAGTGATACCTCGGTTTGCGCACCCCTTGGCTTACGAATTTTTCAGTTTACGAACATTAAATTTATGAACATTTTACCTTGGCATACGAAATATTTTTTGAGGTACACACATAGCCAGGGTAACCTGGGAACGGATTATTCTCATTTTAATGGTTTCCTATGGGAAATTAATTTTTGGGATACACACCTTTCGCCTGACACACTCTGTCTGGGAACCAATTAAGTTCGTAAGCCAAGGTATCACTCTACTTTGCTTTTCTTTTCAGCCCACCCACAGCCCCTTTGAAAATTTCTGCTGTAGATTGCTAATTTCCCAGTTTTGGGACTATAAAATACTTTCTTTTATCACAGTATTATTTTAGCGCTGTTGGCATGTTATTGTGGACGAACAAAAAAATCTGATATTTTTCACATTTCGCCGGTCAAAGATGCCACGGCGTAAATCGCCAAACAGAAAAAAAAATCGCCCTCTTATTTTTAGCCCCCAAATCAGCGAGAGTGCAGCGGCGTGCGCTTAAGCAGACGTCATAAAAATCCACGCTCGTACTTGGGGATCTTGAGAAAAAAACTGCTGGCGCTCTGAGCTGCCTCGGCCGTGTAGTCAGCGAAGGGGAGCTTAAAATCCCGTGAGCCAACCTCCACCCTTCGCCTACGCCGCGTAATTCATTCATCACTAAAAATTTCCCAGACGTGGCTCATGGGTGCGCTTAAGAAATGGCATACTGTTATCGGCGGGGTTTGAATAGCGGAAATAGCTGAAAATTGTGCAGAAAATGAAGGCCGACTTCCCGTCTAACCCTTTTCTTGCATGGGTCTTCCCCACCTGCTTGTGTTGTTCTCAGCAAAGCAGAATCATATTTTTTTTTTAGCTAACAGCCGATGAACATGATTTATTGAAGTGGCTGAAAGTGTGTCAAAGCTGCAACACTGCAGCTTAGCCCCCCGACTCTGGAATCTTGCTTTTTGACGTCATGTCATTTTATACCTTGACATCCATCCTTCTATCAATTTTCTTCCATGAATCTTCTTCTTCTTCTTCTTCTTCTTCTTCTTCTTCTTCTTCTTCTTCTTCTTCTTCTTCTTCTTCTTCTTCTTCTTCTTCTTCTTCTTCTTATTATTATTATTATTATTATTATTATTATTATTATTATTATTATTATGCTTATTATGCTTCTTATTATTATTCTTATTATGCTTATTCTTATTCTTATTCTATTGTACTAGTTTAATGTTATTATAATCATTATTATTACATTTTAATATGTTTTATGTATTATTGTTATTATTAATTAATTTTTTGTTATTAGTTTATTATATATTTATTATGATCGTAATTGTGATTAGTTTATTGTTTGTTATTATTGTTGTTGTTATTTAGTATTTTAATGTGTTACTATTATTATTTAATATTGTGGTATTGTTTTTTGTTGTTTTTTAGTAGTAATTCTTCTTCTTCTTCTTCTTCTTCTTATTATTATTATTATTATTATTATTATTATTATTATTATTATTATTATTATTATTATTATATATTGTAGTATATTAATTGTGTTGTTATTATTATTATCATCATTATTAATATTACATTTTAGTATGTTTTATTTTGTTATTATTATTATTTCTTGGTTATTTATTATTTTATTGTTATTGGTTTATTATTTATTATTCTTATTCGTTTAGCATTTATTATTTTTATTATTGTTGTTATTTAGGTTTTTATTTTGTTATTATTATAAGTAATATTATTAGTATGATTAGTATTATTAGTATGATTAGTATTATTAGTGGTTTATGGGGCCGTGGTTTGGACACCTGCCGATAACCTGAGTCCATCCTGTCAAAATAAAACATTTGCATGTTGGAGATTGCGTGTGTGTGCCCCCCACCACCCAACCCCTTCCCCGTCTTTGGGATTAAGAGGTTTTAAGCCTGAGACTTCAAAGCAGAATCGTCTTTTTACTGAAGGTGTGAGGATGTCAAACGCTGCGTTGTCGAAAGGGGGATATTCGCTTTCCCCCCGACACCTGCACTCACATGCACACTGAAACCTGTCATGACTTTGGGCCATTATCTCTCTTAAATTTTATATCGGATGATTTCTCCCCCCTAACCCCCCCCCCCCCCCCCCACACACACACACACAATTGAAAACGTCACATGAGCACAAAGGTCAAAATTCAGCGTCAACTTACGGGTCCGTCTTGAAAATGGCTTTAACTCATTTTTATTCGTGTTTTGCATTTGACTAAAAATATCAGTCCTGCACGTTTTGGGTATTTTAGATGCTATAAAACGTTTTTCTGATGTCAGTTAGGAAACGAAAAATGGTGTCGGTTGTCCTTTAAGATTGAAAAAGCAAATTAGCTAAACCATCTCCAGTAAATGTGTACGATTTCCTGTGGCGGGCCCATGGATTTCATGGCGAGGCCTTCAGTAGGGCTATGTCTAAATCAATCCAGACTGAAAAAAAGTGTGATGGGATTTACTACAAGTCCACGAGAGGGTACCATTAGCCAGGAAGTAACTGACCGACCTTTATTAATGATCCCTTTTTTTCTCGAAAAGTCCGTCTTGAAAATGGCTTTAACAGTAAATCTTCATCTACCGATAAGGTGTGTTAGCTCTGGCCGGTATGCTCTTGTCATTAGCGCCTAGTGATCAGAACAGTTTTTGCAAACATTGCAAAAACTCTGACTTTAACCAGCGCCTTCAAGAAGGCCTTGGTACGCCTTTCGGGTTGCCGACTCGAAATCTGATTGGATAGAGCAACAGTTTGACGAATTTGACGCGACAGGGCCTGCAGAACCGATTGTGAAGGCGTCCAAGTCGATTTCTGACCCTGTTAACAAATGTGATTGGTTAATTGGTTGAATGCTTAAATACGAAAAGACACGTCTGGAAGCAGCACAACAGGGGAAAAGGAAGCCAAAAGACAATTTGGAATGATGTCAGAAGAATTCCTGGACAATATATGATTAGCATCAGTCTGTCATTCAGATATTTTTTTAGGCCAGCAGAGAAGGCTTTGCAGGCCTTGACTGTCTGCCATTGACGATTTCTCAGCAGACGTCTGCTCAGGCCGTTTCTCTTCTTTGACTGAATTGTGAGTTGACTTGGGAAGCAGTTATGACTTTGAAAGTCAAAAAGAAAAGCAAAATCCTTCAACGGCAGGAACCGGGAAAGCTAATGCACGCTAAATACGGCAGGCCTGACAAATGCCTTCCTCATCAGCGACAAGGCCCAAGTCACCTCGTACGCAATCAATCTCTTCACTCTCAATGACTTGAAAGCAGACAGACGCTGAGGCCATAAGTCCGATTTGAGCGATGCTTCTTATACCGCGTCCAGGGTTAGAATTGGCACGGACGCCGTTAGTGCGACTTGATGAGTCGGGCTAAGCTCCCGCGCGCAAGTGGCCTTTGTGAGTAGAAAATGACCGTGAACTGCTGCCTAGCTTCTTTGGCAGTTCTTACTCCTGGTTGCATCGTTGTCATCCTTAGCTAATAGCTGCCTCGGCTAATAGTTGCTCTTAGAAATGATGACAATTCCCGGATTAACGTTGATGCTAACACTAGCGCAAATGTGCACCTTATTTTTTATGAATCCAACCGTACATAGCGATTAAATAAAATACAGTGATACATTGCCTTACAAACTTAATTGGTTCCCAGACAGAGTGTGTAAAATGCGAAAAATGTGTATCCCAAAAATTAATTTCCCATAGGAAACCATTAAAATGAGAATAATCCGTTCCCAGGTCTCCATAAACCATAATTTTCTAAGCCTGATATATGGAAAACGTTTGAAAATACAACATTCATTGGGGGTGCACCTTATCTTTGGAATACTTTGATCTATTTATAGATGATATTTGGAAAACGTTTTTCAGTCATTGAAGGTGCGCCTTATAATCCGTCCGGTGCTCCTTGTATATGGAAAAGGTTTGAAAAGATACCATTCATTTGGGGTGCGCCTTATACTCCGGTGTACCTTATACACTGGAAAATACGGTACATTGCATTGAAACGCTTCTCTTTGCCAGTTTTTCTGGCGTTATTAACAAAAAGGTGCGTACAGTGAGACCTCAATTTACGAACTTAATTGGTTCCCAGACAGAGTGTGTAAGGCGAAAAGTGTGTATCTCAAAAAAAAATTCCCATAGGAAACCATTAAAATGGGAATAATCCGTTCCCGGGTTTCCATAAAATATACTTTTCAACTAAATAAGCCTTAAAACTACACTTAATCTATGTATAATAAATGTTTTATTGTATTGTAATGAAAGAAATACACTGCATTGTATCATAAAGTCACTTTATTTACATTTGTGATGGTCATTTATGGCTTGATGGAATGGCGTTCGAGGTCGAAGGTCAAAGGGAATTGCTGTTTGGAAAGAGAGGCGCATTACACGAGGACTGTAATTAAAGAAATAAACTGTGCTGTAATATAAAGTTTTATTTACCTTTTTGATGGTCGTTGATGGCTTATGGAAGGAGAGTCACCTTCCATAAGTACTGTTGGTAACTTAACCTCTGGTGCTGTTCGGTCGTGTGCTTCTGCCAAAGATCACTCCGCCAGCCGTGGTGGGTGTGTATTATGAAAATAGTGCTTATTATAAGGTTTAATTTTCATAAATTTGACGTTTGTAACACGAAAAGTTTGTCAGATAAGGTGTTTGTAAGTTGAGGTCTCACTGTATTTGGATTTGAGGAAATGTAATCTGAGGTGAAGCTGCTGTCAGGATATTTAATGAGCACATAAGAGGCACGCTAAGGAGAAGTAGCCTTAGCAGCCCTCTTCATCATTAAATATTTAAACTGGGATGGGACCGCGGCAGGGAGGCAAGGGGGCCTTTTACATTCCCGCTGTGTGATAATAGACATTTTTATTTATTTATTTTTGTGCCCAGAGGGACCTCCGCACGCAAACCCCTTCAGCTCTTGCGCCGCAGATTGCGGCTTGTGAGGATTATCTTGGTGGGGGGTTGGGGGGGCAACTATTATTCTCATTATTCGCCTCCTGTCTTTTGCTTTTGGAGAAAAAGGTCACAGTGGACCAGGAGTAAGGCACTTCAATGCTTACTTCACCTTGTGATGATGCTACGGGTCGAATTGACCCGATTGTTAGAATTAAAAGAAAAAAAGAATTGGTTAGAATTTAAAAATCTGAATGTACGATAAAACTGTTTAGTGCTGCCGTTAAAATGGGTTTGACCCCCATGTTGCGGGTCCAATTGACCCAATTGTTAGAATAAAAAAAATCAACATCAATTGTTAATAATTTTAAAATCACCATGTATGATAAAAGTAGTGTCGCCGTTCAAATGGATTTGACCACCATGTTATGGGTCGAATTGACCCAAATGTTCGAATATTTTTTTTTAAACCGCAAAGATTTTGAAAATCAACATGTACAATTAAATTGTTTAGTGTTGCCGTTAAAATAGATTTTACACCCATGTTGCGGGTCAAATTGACCCAATTGTTAGAATTAAAAGAATAATCAAAACTAGTGTCGCCGTTAAAATGGATTTAACCCCCATGTTGGGGGTCGGATTGACCCACTCGTTATAATTAACAAAAATTAAAAAATCAATTGTTAAGAACTTCAAAATCACCATGTACGATAAAACTGTTTAGTGTTGCCGTTAAAACGGATTTGATTCCCATGTTGCGGGTCGAATTGACCCAATCAATAAAACTGTTTAATGTTGCCTATGTGTACATTAAAACGCATTTGACACCCATTTTTCCCTCCATTGATAAAAAAAACGGGCAAAAAATAATGCAAAACCAAGTTAGTCATGAACAGATCAGCAATATGTAAACCACAGGTGTCAAAGTCAAGGCCCGCGGGCCAAGTCCGGCCCGCCACATCATTTTTTTCGGCCCGCGAAAGCAAATCAAACTTGTTAAATTCCATGATGATTGCTAAAATCTGAGCCAAAATGTCATATTTTTGGATGTCAACCACAATAAGTCATTATTCTTGACTTCAGATTTGAAAACGAGTTATTCATTAATTTGCTGTGTGCTCTATATGTAATATTTGAAGGGATTTAAACATTCTAATGGATTCCCCAAATTCATAACGGCCCTCGAGAGGAAACCATAACTACAATGTGGCCCGCGGCAAAAAATGACTTTGACACCCCTGATGTAAACAATATTTTGTGAATATTTTCCTGTTTATTCCACATCTGGGTGATCAAATTCAAACGGGTCAAAATGACCCAAGAAAATGTTTTAATTCCCTAATTTAACTGCATCAGACAAAAAAAAAAAAAACACAATGACCTGCATCAATGATTTTGGGGGTAATATCTGTATTGATAAAAAATGTTTTGTCATTTTTCTTCTCTCCATATAACAAAATATGATAAATATTACGTCAACTTCAAAACAAAAAAAAATCTTCCAAAGCCCCCCCAAGAAAACTGGTCAAAAATAATGCAAAAAAACTTACTTGTGAACATAATAGCAATATGTCAACAATATTTTGTGAATGTTTTCTTATTGATTGCACTTTTGGATTATTCAAACATTACATTCAAATGGGACAAAATGATCCAAGAAAATTCTTTCATTGCCAATTTTAACAGAATCAGACAAAAAATACACAGAATGACTTGTCATTTTTGTCATATTTTTTTTTCTCTCCAGATGACAAAATACACGAAATGATGTGTATAACTCCCTCCCAGCCAAGCCCCCACTGCCCCTTCCCACTGCCACACTCACCGAACTCTGAGTACATGCTACACGCTGTACTGTATCATCCTTACATCTATTTTGTTCATGTTTTTTTTTCTGCAAGACCTCACTTCAACAATTTTTTTGTTTGTTTTTGTATTACTACACTACGTCACTTTACATACAACACTACCTCACTTAACATACATCACTACCTCACTTTACATACGACACTACCTCACTTTACATTCAGAAATTACATGTATTGTCTGTTGTCAATTGTCTGTCTTTTTTAGCCACATTTTAAGTGCCTTGCACACTGGGTCCGAGAGGACATTAATTTCTTCTGTGCTGTATGTCATGCATATTAGCATATTTGACAATAAAGCTGACTTTGATTTTGACTTTGATATCAAGTCAACTTCCACCGGTTTGACGAAAACATAAATGTATAAACGTCAAACATAATGTTTATGACGTCATGATGGGCAGGGGAGTGGTTGCGTTTGTGCTAAAAGGCCAAAAGAGGGCAGCAAACTGCTGCTGCTGCTGCCCGTTGCAAAATGATGTACTCCAAAATGGGCGGCAGATGGCGCCATAAACGAGCACAACTTCATCCAAAGTGCTCTGTCGTTCAGCAAAATCAATTTACCAAATCAATTTGCTCTTTAGCTCGCTAATTCGGGGAATAAAACAATGAAAGTCAAGCAAAACATTTGTGTGTTTCCAGGTGACGGGCGTCAACATGGGCTGCTCATCGACTTGAGAAGAAGAAGAAGGGCACCAGCTGATGGATCCATCATTGTTGGGGTGACTCTGTTGTCCTTTATGACCTCGGAAAACATCACCTTCACAACATCCGGTGAGTAGCGTCATCGGGTTGAGATTTGTTGTGCAGTCAAGAACCTTCCTCCTTCCAACGAACCAGATTTCTTGTCATTTCACAGACGGACAAAATGCTAATTCGCGACTAGGCTAACCACGCAGCTGTCCTGTTGAGTTTCAGGTTTTCAGTCCAAGGTCTCTTATAAATAGAGGAAGCGAAAATCAAAATCATCTTTATTGCCAAATACAGTGATACCTTGGTTTAAGAACCCCTTGGCTTACAAACATTTTGGTTTACAAAAGTTAAATGTATGAAAATTTTACCTTGGCATACGAACGGGATACACACGGAGCTGCCACAATGAGTGATGTGTTGTTCGCGAACGAGCCCGTTCTTCTAACAAGAAAATGGCAGCCGGTTTGTTTTGGTCCTCTATTCCCTGCCCCCAGTCGTCGGTTAAAGCCACGTGATTGGTCAAGAACACAGCAGTGAGGGGTGGTTGGGGGTTACAGACAGAGAGAGAGTGAAGCCATTCTCCAAAAAAGAAAATAGCTGCCGACATTTTTTTTGTCCTCTATTCCCCGCCCTCAGTCTTCGGTTAAAGCCACGTGATTGGTCAAGAACGCAGCAGTGAGGGGAGGTGGTTTGAACATTAAAGAGACAGGCAGACGACAGTGACAGAGTGACAAAAGTCAAAGTCAGTGTCATATAAATGGACATAGAACAGATGAAATTACTGTCCTCCCGGACCCAGCAAAGGGGTAGAAAACTGAAATTTGGACTTGTTTCAACTTTGATAGTTCAAAGGCAGAGTGTAGACTGCAAGGTTAAAATATCCCATCAATCAGGCTCCACAAATAGCCCGTACACGCCACCTGTACACTTGATGCAAAAAGCTATCAACCCAACTAAACAGAACACAATTGATGAGGAACTAGGTAAAATTATCGCAGAGAAAGCACCTACAAGGGATCATTCCTCAAGATGGTGAAAGAAGAAGGTTACGTTCCTCATCAAGTGTTTCATGCTGATGAAATCGGCCACTCCATTCCATCAAGCCATCAACGACCATCACAAAGGTAAATAAAACTACTTTATTATATAGTACGGTTTATTTCTTTAATTATAATACCATAGTACATTATACATAAAATATGTTGCACAATGCAACGTTTGCATTGCGTCATCTGCTACAAGCCACGTGGACTCCTCTTTCCACGATGCTTTTAATAATAATAATAATAATCATCATCATCATCATCATCATCATCATCATACATTTAATTTCTAAGCGCCTTTCAAAACTCTCAAGGACACTTTACAGTGACGGGATGATGTATGTTTACATTTTGTAGCGTCATAAATTTTGTTAGCTTCTTTTGAATCTTTCTTCTGAGGCTGAGGTTCTGTGTGTCTACTTTGGAAAATGATACGCAAATGTCCGACCTTAGAACGCTCATGAAAGTCCGGAAGCATGAAGCAGGCTTCTGATTGGCTGCCATGCCGAGTCTGCAAATTGACAAACGAACTGAAATTCCGAAATTTCCAAACCAAACAAAGATTTCGAAATCGAGATAATTTATTCCGATTTCAAAATCTTCGTACAAACGTTTGCTTTATTAAAAAAAAAGCAAACATTTGATTTGGAAAAAGATTCTTTTTTTATTATTATTATTTATTTATTTTCAAAAAAGTTGTCGGCCACCCGGTCCAAGACATTTTGTAAGTCGTACGCCCGACGTAAAAGTTGCACGCCCCGGGTGTCCGGGCAGACGTTATTTCAGACACTTCATGAGTAAAACATAGTCTTCTTAATTTGCATACAGATGACAGTTTAACAGGCTGTGTCTGCTCACCTCAGATTGACCCTAGATTTTTTTTTATGTGCTTCCATTGTGGGCCTTGTGTTCCGCGGCATGAAACTTTGAAATATGATCACTTCTTTTCTGTCCATTCTCTATCAGGTGACTAGCTGGTTGGCATCCCTTGATATTCCATTTCCTTTTGAGGAACGTCACATCCGGTCTCGCCATGGAAGCCAACCAAATCCAGTCCGAGGGCGGCCTCAACGTCACCCTCACCATCCGACTCCTCATGCATGGAAAAGTAAGCGAAACGCATGAACCCGTACTTTGTTGGGGGTGCGCCACATTTCATTGGTGTGTGAAGTGCTGCTACTACGAGTGAAAATGTTTTCATCAGCCATAGCCAACCTCCTGTTTAAAGGACAACCGACGCCTTTGGAGAAGTTGTGTCCATAATTTGTAAAATAACTTCAAATTACTTCTACTGAGCTTATTTTACAAAGATTCCACTGCATATAGCTATATTTTATGTTTTAATACTCACGCTGAATATTCAGGAAGTCTTGTTTTCGAGTTGATGACGATGCACTACGTGACGTCACGGAGGGAACGCCCCTGACCGAGAAAGCGACACACAATGCATTTTGGGTACTTTGTTTGGTCTGAAAACTTCGTGTTGATCCGTTTTGATGGCAAAATTAGAAGGAAAACACATACATAACGCGATGGTGAATCGTGTGTTGCACCAAGACTACTATTTGATACTAGTTGACACAAATTCCCAGCAGACAAATAAGCCCATTTCCAAGGGAGCTTGGGCGCCATCTTGTGCATTTTCTGGGACGCTACATTGGAGTCCTGGCGGCTCAAATTAACACAGGAGGACTTCTTTAATCGATTGCAAACATTTATGCTTTCCTCTTCAGAACTCTTTGAATCATATTCATAACTGGATGAGTAACAAGAAAGCATTTTCTCCGAATCTGAAGCCATTTTTTTGATTCTAGAGCAAGGCAAGACGTCCTGGCGTGATGTCACGGACAAGGGGGCGGGACCTTCTGAAAACTTGGCATCGCCGAGGTCATTTTGAAGTAGTTTTGGGACACTTTAACAAATTTTTATTGGTGTTTTGCATTTGACTAAAAATATCAGCCTGCGTGTTTTGAGTATTTTAGATGCTATAAAACGTTTTTCTGATGGCAGTTAGCAAAAAAAAAAAATGGTGACGGTTGTCCTTTAAGTCAATAATTTTGGATTTTGAGGGTTTTACCGTGGAGTTTAGTGTCTTTGCCATGAGGTCAGTTACTAGATGCCGCAAAAGTCGAACCGAGAGCATTCTGGCAGCTTTTTAATATGCAAATGATGTGCTCGATATGCAGACTCCATGCCGACGCCGATAAGTGGGTAACGGAGGAAAGAAAGGAACAGCAGGCGCTTGCGCACAAAGGTTAAAAGTAGAGGTTTGGGGTCAAATGCCCGCTGTCCGCTTTGGCGTCTTGTGAAAAGTGCGATATATTCGACTGAGAGCAATATTTGCGATTCCCCATCAGCCCCCCTGCCCACCCAAAAAAACATCCAAATCATTTTCCATTCCATTTTTTTTATGATTGATGGTGAAATTAAGAGTAGTAGATATTCAACATGTATTTATTTATTTATTTATTCATTTGTTCATGTATTCTTTCTTTTGTTTATGTATTTATTTTATTTTATTTCCCATTTATTTATTTACTTGTTTGGTTATTTGTTTATTTGTTTATTTATTCATTCTTTTATGTATGTCTGTACCTATGTATTTATTTGGTTATTCATGTTATTTTATTTGCCATTTATTTATTCATTGTTTATTTATTAGTTCAATCATTCATTTATTCATTATTTTATTTATGTATTCATGTATTTATTTCTTTGTTTCATTTCATTTTCTTTCACGTGTGTTTATTTATTTATTTTCTTTTATTTACAGTTTATTTATTTATTTGTTCATTCGATCGTTCATTCATTCCTTTATTTATTTATTTATTCATTTATTTTATTGTATTTAATTTTATTGTATTCACCGTTCATTTATTTATTTGTTTGTTTGTTCATTAGTTTATTTGTTCATTTATTTATTCTTTTGTTTAATTCCTTTTATATACAGTTTATTTATTTATTTATTTATTCTTTTATTATTTATTTGTGTGTTTATTTATTTTATGATATTATATTCACCAATAATTCATGTATTTATTTATTTATTTGTTTATTTATTTATTTATTTATTTATTCATTCTTTTTTGTTTATTTTATTGTATTTTATTTCTCATTTATTTATTTATTTATTTATTTGATTTTTGTATGGTAAAAAACAGCATCAGAAAAAGATTGTCAATGACTTGAGGTTTAGCAACTTTACAAGTAACCTGATGGCAAATTGATGAATATTAATATCGACTCGGGGGAGCGTGGCGACCTGCGCCGGGCTGTCAGGTGACACTGGACCTCCACGAAGCTTTGTGGTCACTTCGGAAGGCGCTGCAAAATGTGTTAACACGCTGCCCCAGCCGCTTCTGTGCTTTTTTGCTTGTTTGTAAATCCGTTCGTATTGGCACGTTTGTGGTTTTTTTGTAATTTTTTTTATTTTATTTTAGGAAGTGGGAAGCATCATTGGAAAGGTACATTGTTTTTTAACCCTTTCCATATTGTCCATCCTGGACCTTTTGATACATATCACGACTTTGTTTTTTTATTTCCACCAGAAAGGAGAAACTGTGAAAAAAATGCGCGAAGAGGTGAGTTTGGCTTTGTCCTCATTTAGTAAATGACACAACAAATGTACAAATTGTTCGAATCGTGCTGTCACACGTAAATGATTTCAGCGGCCATTTTACCAAAGGATGATCATTTGCACCAGCGGGATGTAAAATGTATAAATGCGCAATAAAGTTAATTATATATTTTTTTAATATAATTCAGCAAAGCCGTTCAGAATGCACATGTAATTTATTCCATTTAAAAGATGCAATTAAATTCCCATGAACACGGGGAAAATATATCATCCAGTGCTTTTCCCCTCTTACCAAAATCAAAATTGCATTTTACCATGACATAAAATAAATCCCACTTTTGATCTTTTTAAAATGAAAATGTTGTGCGTTAATTGTTTGTAAATATATATATATATATATATATATATATATATATATATATATATATATATATATATATATATATATATATATATATATATACAGTAAAGTCTTGTTATATCGATATTCTCGGGAGTCGGAAAAAATATCAATATAAACGGACTATCGGTATATCCGCTCCTGCAGCATGTAATTTTCTCCTTGCGTTCATAGAAATATTATCGTAATAAGCAGTACTATCGATATAACCGATATCGATATAACCGATATCGATATAACGAGACTTTACTGTATATAAATATATACCCCCAAAGCTGGCTAGCTAGCTAGCCAGATATCTAATAGATATTTAGTTAGATACCCAGCTATCTAGATGGATGGCTAATAGACAGCAAATAGATAGCGAGCTAGCCAGATAGCTAGACAGATAGCTAATAGGCAGCAAATAGATCGCTAGCTATCCAGATAGCTAATAGATAGTTAGCTAGATAGCCAGCTAGATGGATAGCTAATAGACAGCAAATACATAGCAAATAGATAGATAGTTATCTAGCCAGTTAGATAATAGATAGTTAGCTAGATAGCCACCTAGATAGATAGAATGCTAATATACAGCAAATAGATACGAAATAGATAGCTAGCTAGATAGATAGCGAGCCAGATAGCTAATAGATAGTTAGTTATATAGCCAGATAGCTAGATAGCTAACAGACAGCAAATATATAGCAAATAGATAGCTAGCTAGAGAGCTAGTTAGCCAGATAACTAATAGATAGTTAGCTAGATACCCAGCTAACTAGACAGCAAATAGATAGCAAGTAGATAGCTGACTAGGTAGCCATTTTTTTTCATAAATGCTTTGATTTCTTTTCATATCTTGAAATAGTCCACCCCAACTGGACGTCTCGGACCTCCTCATCCATTTTGCGGACGCCATGTCGGCCATGTTTTATCAGTGCCTCTGCGCTTGATGGGTGGTGATGTGATTCGCTCCCTTTTTTTCTAGAGCGGCGCGCGAATCAACATCTCTGAAGGCAACTGCCCGGAGAGGATCGTCACCATCACCGGACCAACGGACACCATCTTCAAAGCTTTTGGCATGATCGCCTACAAATTTGAGGAGGTGTGTATGACGTGGCCCAAAACTGGCAGCTCAAAAAGCGTTTTCAAACTTGAAAGACAAAGAATGTGTATTGTTGTTTCTAGGACATCATCAATTCCATGAGCAACAGCCCGGTGACCAGCAAGCCTCCGGTCACCTTGCGGCTCGTCGTGCCAGCCAGCCAATGCGGCTCCCTCATCGGAAAAGGAGGTTCCAAAATCAAAGAAATGAGAGAGGTGAGGAGGAAAATCTTTAATTTGAACCCCTGAACATTTAGCTCATTAGTTCATTTGAACTACAATTATACCTTGGCTTATGAACTTAATTGGTTACCAGACAGTGTGTAAGGTGAAATGTGTGTATACCAAATATTAATTTCCCATAGGAAACCATTACCAATGAGTAAAATCCGTTCCCAGGTCCGCATAAAATATAATTTCCTACTTTCTTATTTTCTAAGCCTTAAACTACGCAACAGTGGTTTCATCAGCATTTAACACTTGATGAAGAATGTAACCCTCTTCTTTTACCATCTTGAGTATTGATCCCTTGCAGGTGCTTTCTCTGCGATAATTTTATCTAGTTCCTCATCAACTGTGCTCTGTTTAGCTGGGTTGATAGCTGTACAGATGGCTTGTGCGGGTTGTTTGTGGAGCCTGATTGATGGCATATATTAATCTTGCTGTCTACACTCTGCCTTTGACCTATCAAAGTTGAAACTCT
The DNA here is from genome assembly GCF_051943395.1 of Hippocampus bargibanti. NCBI lineage: Eukaryota > Metazoa > Chordata > Actinopteri > Syngnathiformes > Syngnathidae > Hippocampus > Hippocampus bargibanti. The sequence goes on along the minus strand of NC_142741.1, from coordinate 5,714,691 downwards.
CTCACTGTCGTCTGCCTGTCTCTTTAATGTTTAAACCACCTCCCCTCACTGCTGCGTTCTCGACCAATCACGTGGCTTTAACCAAAGACTGGGGGCGTGGAATAGAGGATAAAAAAAGTCGGCAGCTATTTTCTTTTTGGAGAACGGCTTCAATCTCTATCTGTGCTTCACTCTCTATGTCTGTCTGTAAACCCTACCTCCCCTCATTGCTGCATTATTGACGAATCACGTGGCTTTAACTGAAGACTGGGGGCGGGGAATAGAGGACAAAAACAGTCGGCTGCCATTTTGTTGTTAGGAGAACGGGCTTATTCGCGAAAGATACATCACTCATTGTGGCAGCTCCGTGTGTATCCCGAAAAATAGTTCACATGCCAAGGTAACATTTTCATAAACGTAACGTTCGTAAACCGAAAATTTCGTAAGCCAAGGGGGTCGTAAACCGAGGTATCACTCTATGTTGATGTGAAAAATCTGCATGACAACTTTTTGATGACTAGCCGCTTCAGAAGCGTACTATGCTTACATGCTAATATTGTCGATGAATGAATGCAAGCTTATTTATTTGTTTATTAATGAACTCATTCACTCACAGACGATGTGCAAAAAAGGTGTCCACTCCAGTGCCAGGGTTTTTGTCATTGTCACTCAAACTCCAAGACCCACAGAATACAGTGATACCTCAGTTTATGAACACTTTATTTTACGAACCTTTCGCCTCACCAACATTAAATTCGCGAGAATATAATCTTGGCATACAAACTAGTTTTAAGGAAACACACGGACCGCCACAATGGCTGGTGGACTAGTTTTTGGTAGAAGAACACCAAACATCTCACTGCTTTGTTATCGAGTGGAAACTTTTGCTTTTTTGGGACCGAAAAAGAACCCACCACAGGCTAGTGTTAAGCCAAAGATGACACAAAAGAAAATGACAGTCGAGCAGAAGAAGATGATCGAAAAATACCAACGAGGTGTGCGTTTGTGTGACTTAGCTTCCCACTACCAGTATGCTAAGTGGACTATTGCTACGTGTGGCTCTGGGTGTTTCTGTGTTGTCTAAACAACTGTATCAGGCAATAGAAGAGGTCGAAAAACTTCTGTTGATTTGGATGAACGAAAAGCAGCTAGCATGGGACAGTGTGAGTGAGGGTATTATTGCCAAGAAAGCACGGCAACTTCACTCGGATATCATCAAGAGGTCACTACATCAACGACCATCACAAAGGTCAATAAAACAATTTTATTATACAGTACTTTATTTAAAACTGTAATTTAAATGTAAAACTGTAATTACAATACAGTAGCGCATTTATTATAAATAAAATAAGGTATCTTTTGTGTAGTTTTCAGGCTTATTTCGTCGAAAATTATGTTTTATGGGGACCTGGAAATGGATTATTCTCATTTTAATGGTTTCTTATGGGAAATAAATGTTTGGCAGGCGAACTTTTCGCCTCACACAAACTGTCTGGGAACCAATTAAGTTCATAAGCTGAGGTATATTGAGCTTGAAATGGGGTGGATGTACAAAATACAATACATCCATATTGGCTTATATAGCGCTTTAACAACACCCGAAGCTGTAATAAAGTGCTTACTCGGAAAAAAGGGAAATGCTACCTTCTCGTGGAAGTGAAAAAAAAAACATTGCCAGAGGTCTGACCAGCGCCTTATCGGCACCCACGCAAGAAAAAAAAAAAAACAAAACCCGAACAAATTTGGGAATGGCGCTCTGTCATTTTTTCAATACCAAAATAGATTTGTGAATGGCAGCGATTGTGTAGCATTAAGGAGGCCATGTGGTATCTCCAGTCCACAGGGGCTCAGGTCCAAGTGGCGGGGGACATGCTCCCCAATTCCACAGAGCGCGCCGTGACAATCTCCGGGACCCCGGAAGCCATCATCCAGTGTGTTAAACAGATTTGCGTCGTCATGCTAGAGGTAAGATAAGTTAAGGAAAGCCATGACAGCCTATACGGTGCAGCACACGTACCCTGAAACGGCATTTTTGCCACGGTCAAGACGGCGGTTTGAAATGGCTGTGACTGTTGCAACACCATCTTAGCTACCTATTTGCTGTCTATTTGCTATCTAGCTAGCTGGTTATCTAGATAGCTATATCTTAGCTAACTCGCTAGCTATCTAGCTAGCTATCTATTAGTTATCTAGCGATCTATCTATCTAGCTCGTTGGCTGTCGAGCCACCTATCTACTACTATCTCGCTATCTAGCTTGCTAGCTATCTATTAGCTATCTAGCTATCTGACTATCTAGCTAGCTATCTATTAGGTATCTAGCTAGCTGTCTAGCGACCTATCTATCTAGCTAGCTGGTTATCTAGCTGGATAGCTATTAGCTCTCGATAGTTAGCTATCTATTAACTAGCTAGCTTATAAATGAAATGTATTATTATTATTATTATTATTATTTATTATTATTATTAAGATCTAAAATCTTGGATGGAAGCAAAATTTATTGGTCATTCATTGAAACGAGTCTTGCAGTTCCAGAGTTCTCCTGCATCTTGGTTGCGTCACTTGGCCCACAAGCGGTTAAAAGTCGGATGCTAGTCTTGCGGCCATTCAAATCCAGGAATGTTTTCAGGAAGCCTTTAATGTTACACATAAATGTCAAACTTTCCTCTCGTTCTTGTTCTAGTCACCGCCCAAAGGTGCTACCATTCCGTATCGCCCAAAGCCTGCTACCACCCCAGTCATCTTTTCGGGGGGCCAGGTAAGAGACCAAACAAAACAAAAAAAAAAGTAAAAATTATCACCAAAATTTTTCATTCTTCCCCACAGGCCTACACAATTCAGGGACAGTATGCCATTCCGCATCCAGATGTAAGTTTTGATTCTTTTCCTTGGAATAAAAAATGTGAAATAATCCATCAGATTGAGGATGTGACACCTCATTTCTGACATTTGAAGTCAATTGAAGACCTTATTCAAACCTCTCAGATAACCAAAGTGTCAAACTTGTGAAACTCCATGCTCATCTATCAAGCTCGCGATCGAGCAAGCTTGCTCTCTTTCTATTCACCTAGTTGGCTTACATCGCAGGTGTCAAAATCAAGGACCGGGGGCAAAATCTGGCCCGCCACATCATTTCATTAGTCCCGTGAAAGCATATCAAACTTATGAAATTCCATGCTCATCTATCAAGCTAGCTAGCGAGCAAGCTAGCTTGCTCTCTTCCTATTCAGCTAGTTGCTTTACATCGCAGATGTCAAAATCAACACCCGCGGGCAAAATCTGGCCCGCCACATTAGTTTATTTGCCCCGCGAAAGCTAATCAAACTTGTGAAATTCTATGCTCATTTATCTCAATTACTAGCTAGCAAGCTAGCTAGCAATTGATATAGCTAGCAAGCTTGCTAGCCCGCACCAGAACGATAACTCGGACTTAGGCTTGGAACTCCAATCACGAAAAGAAAAGGATAAGCCTTCCAATAGTATCTAGTGATCGAGCAAGCTAGTGATTGACCAAGCTAGCGATTGAGCTAGCTAACGATCGAGCTAGCAAGCTCGCTAGCCCCCACCAGAACAAATAACTCGGATTTAGGCTTGGAACTCCAATCACGAAAAGAAAAGGATAAGGCTAACGATCGAGCTAGCTCGCAAGCTCGCACCAGAATGATAATCGACTCAGGCTTGGAACTCCAATAACAAAAAAAGGATAAGCCTTTAAATAGTATCTAGTGATCGAGCAAGCTAGCGATCGAGCTAGCTAGCGATCTAGCTAGCTAGTAAGCTCACTAGCCCAGAACGATAACTCGGATTTAGGCTTGGAACTCCAATAACGAAAAGAAAAGGAAAAGCCTTCCAAAAGTATCTAGCGATCGAGCTAGCTAGCGATTGAGCTAGCTAATGATCGAGCTAGCTAGCAAGCTCGGTAAACCACACCAGAACGATAACTCGGATTTAGGCTTGGAACTCCAATAACGAAAAGAAAAGGAAAAGCCTTCCAAAAGTATCTAGCGATCGAGCTAGCTAGCGATCTAGCTAGCTAGTAAGCTCACTAGCCCAGAACGATAACTCGGACTTAGGCTTGGAACTCCAATAACGAAAAGAAAAGGAAAAGCCTTCCAAAAGTATCTAGCGATCGAGCTAGCTAGCGATTGAGCTAGCTAATGATCGAGCTAGCTAGCAAGCTCGGTAAACCACACCAGAACGATAACTCGGATTTAGGCTTGGAACTCCAATAACGAAAAGAAAAGGAAAAGCCTTCCAAAAGTATCTAGTGATCGAGCTAGCTAGCGATTGAGCTAGCTAACGATCGAGTTAGCTAGCAAGCACGGTAGCCCGCACTAGAACGATAACGGATTTAGGCTTGGAACTCTAATAACGTCATGAGTAAATGCGTTTATGCCAAGTGCAGTTCTCAAGTTCGTTTGCACACCAATCAGACTTGAGGCTCGTCGAGAGCTCCGTGGCCCAAAAGTGGCCTTTTCCTTTTTCTGTCCTATTCTTTTTTTCCTCCCGACGCCCCCTCCTTCCACTATCTTGGTTGTTTTCCCCCTTCTCCTCACCATCCCTCCTTCTTTGGTTGACTACATTCCGTTGGTGTAAAGAGTAACCTGTTAGTTGTACTTTCCCTCCTAACCCTTCAGCAGCTGACCAAGCTCCACCAGCTGGCTATGCAGCAAACCCCCTTTTCCCCTCTCGGACAGACCACCCCCGCTTTCCCCGGTACGTACCCACAAAACCCTGGTCCTCCCCTCTTCTCTGACCTCCCACCTTTGCTCCTTTCCTTTTTTTGCTTCCAGTCCTTGAAAAAAAAAACCCACATGAGCGTCTTTTGTTCGGCATATAGGATGACGGTTAAATCGCATTGTGGATCCAAAAGTGAGGTATCATGTATACAAACTGAACGGACGCTGTTTTGTGACTAGCTAAGTCACGCGCGACGCTTCGCGACGGGGTCATGACATTGCGCCAATTTTTAGGTGGCTAAAATGCGGGAAATTTTTGACTTGAGGTACGTGTATTCAAGATGTTGCCGAGGTGGCCACACCTGTAAGATTCAACCTGAAAAAAAATGATGAACGGGCGGTCACTTTGAAAAACATAGGCTAACAGGAAGTAGTTTACAACACGGGTTTGTTTCTTATAGCTAGATAGCTAACAGATAGCTAGCCAGATAGCTAATAGATAGCAATAGATAACTAGCCAGCTAGCTATCTAGCTCTGTATTTGCGATCTACCTGACTAGCTATCTGTCTAGCTAGCTATTAGCTATCAATTAGCTAGCAAGCTAGCTTTCTACCTGTTTAAGTTACTTTCGGGTTGAGTGAACGCTAGCGCGTGTGGCTGCCGGTGCTCACCCTCAGAAAAACTTATCCTGTGACTGTAAAGTGACCTTGAGAGAATGGTCGGTCACTTTGAAAACCGTCGGCTACCAGGAAGTAGTTTACGACACGGGTTTATTTCTAATAGCTAGCCAGCTAGATAGCTAACAGATAGCTAGCCACATCCCTAATAGAGAGCTAGCCAGCTATTTAGCTAACTCTCTATTTGCGATCTAGCTGACTAGCTATCTATTTAGCTAGCTATTAGCTAGCAAGCTAGCTTTCTATCTGTTTGAGTTACTTTCGGGTTGAGTGAACGCTGGTGCGTATGGCTGCCGCTGCTCACCCACAGAAAAACATATCCTGTGACTGTAAAGTAACCTTGAGAGAACGGACGGTCACAAAAACATCGGCTAACAGGAAGTAGTTTACGACACTGATTTGTTTCTAATAGCGATCCAGCTAGATAGCTAAAAGATAGCTGGCCAGATATCTAATAGATAGCTAGCCAGCTATCTAACTAGCTCTCTATTTGCGATCTAGCTGACTAGCTATCTAGCTATCTAGCTATTAGCTATTAGCTAGCAAGCTAGCTTTCTATCTGTTTGAGTTACTTTCGGGTTGAGTGAACGCTGGCACGTGTGGCTGCCGCTGCTCACCCACAGAAAAACTTATCCTGTAACTGTAAAGTGACCTTGAGAGAATGGGCGGTCACATCGGCAAACAGGAAGTAGTTTACGACATGGGTTTGTTTCATGTCACAGCGAATGCTTGCATTGTTTTAGATAATAAAGTTGATAAGAGCAGAGTGGCGGGTCGTGGATTTCATGGCTAGGCCTTCAGTAGTGCTATGTCTGAATAAATTCAGACTGGAACAATTGTGTGATTTACGACAAGTCCACTAGATGGTACCATTAGCCAAGAAATAACTGACCAACCTTTCTTAATGATGTCCATTTGTTCTTGAAAAATCCGTCTTGAAAATGTCTTGAATAGTAAATCTGCAACCTCATCCATTTCTTCTCCTCGTTCAGCCATTGTGGGTGGACAAAACTGCGATTAAATCAACGCAACAATATATTTGCTTATGTCGCTCACGACAGATATAGTATGCTAGTATGCTCTTCACTAGCGGCTAATTATACTATGATTGGCTAGTGACTAGCCAATCATGTGATTAGGCAGTCATAGTTTACGAAAACTTTGACGTTGTCAGTGACTTCCAGCAGGCCTTGGGTTGCCAACTCGAACTCTGATTGGTTCATGCAACACTTTCATTGCCATTGATTTTTATGCTCCAGGGCCTGCAGAACTGATTGTGAAGGTGTCCGGGTCGATTTCTGGAATACTGGTCACAAATGATGGCTGATATTTGATTGGTATAATTATATTGTTGTTAATTATATACTCCATTTGAACCTATTGTTAACTATTTGACACAGTTTTAATTTTAATTTTAATTAAAAAAAATATCTGTTATATAATAATATTAAAAAAGTCTAAATAGATAGCTAGCTAGATAGCTAGATAGCTATATAGCTAATAGATAGCGAGCTAGATAGCTAATAGCTAGTTAGCTAGATAGCTAATAGATAGATAGCTAGGTAGCTATATATCTAATAGCTAGCTAGCTAGCTAGGTAAATAGCTAGCCATATAGCTCGTAGATAGTTAGCTATATAACTAATATCAAGCCAGCTAGATAGCTAATAGATAGCTAGCCAGCTATCTAGTTATCTCTCTATTTGCGATCTAGCTGACTAGCTATCTAGATAGCTAGCTATTAGCTATCAATTAGCTAGCAAGCGTTCTTTCTATCTGTTTGAGTTATTTCCGGTTAAGTGAACGCTGGCGCATGTGGCTGCTGCTGCTGCTCACCCACAGAAAAACTGATCCTGTGACTGTAAAGTGACCTTGAGAGTTTTGAAAGGCGCTGATAAATGAAATGTATTATTATTATAAATACGAAAAACAGTCTTGTGATTCAGATATTTTTAGGCCAGCAGAGAAGGCTTTGCGGGCCTTCACGGTTCGCCACTGTATGAGTATGTGATGGCAAATGAAGCCTTGGTTCAGGTTTTCGGCAAGTTGAAGCGTTGCCACGACAACGTCCACGTCATGGAGCAAGTCAGTTGCATGCCAGTAGCAACTTCCTCTCCGGGTTTGCGGCGTGACAAACGTCAGCTTGGTTATTGTTGCGAGCTATCTATTAGTTATCTATTAGCTAGCTAGCTAACTTCATCTCTTTGAATTATTCCCGGTTGAACGGGGTCACCGTTGCTGGCTACCTAGTTAGCTATCTATTAGACGTCTAACTAGCTGGCTAGCTATGTATTAGTTATCTATTAGCTAGCTAATATATATATTATAAATAGCTATATAGTCATCTAGATAGCTAGCCATGAGATATCTATAAGCTTGCTGACTAGCTATTAGCTATCTATTAGCTATATAGCTATCTAGATAGCTAGCTCTGAGCTATCTATTAGCTATCTGGCTAGCTATCTATTAGCTATCTATTAGCTATATAGCTATATAGCTAGCTAGCTATTCTAGCTATCTATTAGCTATCTATTAGCTATGTGGCTAGCTTTCGATCTATTTGAGTTATTCCCGGTTGAGTGAACTCTGCCGAATGTTGCTGCCGCTGCTCACCCACAGAGGAACTTTGTCTATAAAGTGACCTTGAGAGTTTTGAAAGGCGCTGATAAATGTATTATTATTATTATTATTATTATTATTATTATTATTATTGATCATATCCGAGCCTCTTCATCCAAATATTTAATCATGACTGGAAATCAAAACAGTAAGTTGACATTTTCAACCATTTCTTGTATTTTTGTTGTTGTTGTGTTTGACCGTTTCAGGTTTGGATGCCAGTCCACCGGCCAGCACCCATGAGCTCACCATTCCCAATGATGTGAGGAATCTTGAAATGTTTTGGCTAATCCGCGGGTGTTATTATTGTTGTTTTATTTTTTATTTTTCTCCCGGGAAATTGCCATTTTCGTGTTTATTATGTTTGTTAAAGTCATTATAAGTGCCTTGCACGCTGCGTCCGAGAGGACAGTAATTTCATCTGTGCTGTATGTCATGCATATTAGCATATTTGACAACAAAGCTGACTTTGACTTTTCTTTTGACATGTTGGTGTTTTCGTTTCATCTTCAAACCCGCTGTCGTTCCAGCTGATCGGCTGCATCATTGGACGCCAAGGGAGCAAAATCAACGAGATTCGACAAATGTCGGGGGCTCAGATCAAAATCGCAAATGCCATCGAAGGCTCGTCCGAGCGCCACATCACTATCACCGGGACGCCGGCAAACATCAGCCTGGCCCAGTATCTCATCAACGCCAGGTGACTGCCATACGCCCTCAGGACAATTCGAATAACCTCCCCCAAGATTATTATTATTATTATTATTATTATTATTATTATTATTATTATTATTATCATCATTAATAATATTATTATTATTATTGTTATTATTATTATTATCATCATTAATAATATTATTATTATTATTATTATTATCATCATTAATATTATTATTATTATTATTATTATTATATAGTAGTAGTAGTAGTATATTTTACAATTATTATCATTATCATTATTATTATTATTATGATAAATATTATTATTATTATTATTAGTAGTAGTAGTAGTAGTAGTAGTAGATTTTATAATTATTATCATTAATTTTTTTTTTTTTTTTTTTTCCAAGATGGCGGCGCGTGCACACGCAGCGGCTCCTCTCTCTCCCGGCAAATTGTTTTTTTCGTGTTCATTGTGTTTGTCTTACGCGTGCAAATGTCCGTCTCCGTTGGCCTCGCGACACCCGAGGCGTACCTACTCCCGTGAGGTTCTGCTCGACATCGGCAGTTCATTTTTAAAACCTAAACCAGCTGAAGCAGAAGTGCTACGCAAGCATGGATTGCTCAGGGAGTCGGCTCATCCATTGAGCCCCACTCTTCCACCGACCCCCACTCCTGCACCCAACCCAGAGTGGAGGCGCCACAAGCGCTGTATGAGGAAACAAAAGAGGGGAAAGCGTGGAGGTATTCGCATTAGGCTCGCGGCTAGCCGCCACCGGCCTTGCATTCCTACCATCACGCTGGCTAACGTGCGCTCGCTGGACAATAAAATGGACTACATCAGACTTCTCCGCTCAACTTCCAAGACCGTGGGTGAGTGTTGTGCCTTTGTGTTTGTGGAAACATGGCTGACCGACAGCATACCGGACAGTGCCATCCAGCTAGCCCAGCTAACTAGCTTCCGGGCAGACAGAGCGCTCGTCGAGGGGGGGAAGACTCGCGGCGGGGGACTCTGTGTTTACATCAGTGATGCCTGGTGCCGCAACGCTGTTATGGTATGCAAACACTGTTCGCCACTGATGGAACTTATGGTCATAAAATGTCGGCCATTCTACCTGCCGAGGGAATTTAGTGCCATACTGCTGGTAGCAGTTTACATCCCCCCGAGCTCAATTAACAACAGGAGCGCGGCATTGAATGAACTCTACCAGCACATCAGCGAGCAACAGACAGCCCACCCAGATGCTTTCCTTATCCTGGCTGGCGATTTCAACCACGCCAACCCGAAAAGTGTTTTTCCACATCTCCATGGACACATTAACTTTCCGACGAGAGGTAACAACATTCTGGACAATGTTTTCACCACACACAAAGGAGCCTACAAAGCCTACCCCCTCCCCCACCTAGGAGCTTCGGACCACTCCACTATCATGTTAATGCCCGCATATAGGCCTCTTGTCAAAGTCATCAAACCAGTCAAGAAGCAGATAAGGGTGTGGCCTGATGGGTCGTCAGAGGCACTCAAAGACTGCTTCTCCAACACTGACTGGAACATGTTCAGACAAGCGGCCACCTACAACAACAACACCGACCTCCAAGAGTACACAGACTCTGTTACCTCCTACATGAGGAAGTGCATGGATGACGTGACTGTCACCAGATCTGTCACCATCCTGGCCAACCAGAAGCCATGGCTGACGGGTGAAGTCCACAGGCTCCTCAGGGCTCGGAACGCTGCCTACAAAGCTGGCGATGAGCGGGGCCTGAGGACAGCCAGGGCCAACCTGTCACGTGGCATCAGGATGGCCAAGAGACAGCACTCCAGGAGGATCGCCAACCACTTCAAAGACAGCAGTGACACCAGGAACCTGTGGCGTGGGATACAGACCATCACAGACTACAAGCCCACTCCACAGACCTGCGAGAACTCCACCACTCTGCTGAACCAGCTGAACGACTTCTTCGCCCGCTTCGAGGCAGACAACAGCACTCCAGCACAGAAGACCCCACCACCTCCCGGCGAACAGGTGCTGACACTGTCCCAGGACAGCGTGAGGCGATCCCTCAGAGGGACCAACGCACGAAAAGCCCCGGGTCCCGACGGCATTCCTGGCCGTGTTCTGAGAGACTGCGCTGTGGAGCTCACAGATGTCTTCACGGACATCTTCAACACCTCTCTGAGCCAGGCTGTTGTGCCCACGTGCCTCAAAGCCACCACCATTATCCCGGTCCCGAAGAAGTCGTCCCCCACCTGCCACAATGACTACCGCCCGGTCGCACTCACTCCCATCCTCATGAAGTGCTTCGAGCGGCTAGTTATGAACCACATCAAGGCTGCCCTCCCACCCACCCATGACCCCTTCCAATTTGCATATCGGCCCAACCGCTCGACCGATGATGCCATCTCCACTGCTCTCCACACAGCGCTCACCCACCTGGAGACCAGAGACTCCTACGTCAGAATGCTGTTCATCGACTTCAGCTCAGCATTCAACACAATCATCCCCCAACAACTCACCAATAAACTGAGCAAACTGGGGATCAGCACCTCCCTGTGCAACTGGCTGCTGGACTTCCTGACGGGGAGACCACAGGCAGTCAGAGTTGGCGACAACACTTCCAGCACCATCACGCTGAACACAGGGGCCCCCCAGGGGTGTGTGCTGAGCCCCCTCCTCTTCACTCTGCTCACGCACGACTGCTCACCATCATCACCTAGCTCCAACCTCTTCATAAAGTTTGCAGATGACACGACTGTGGTGGGCCTCATCAACAACGACGAGGAGACAGCCTACAGGGACGAGGTCAGCCGCCTGGCCACGTGGTGCAAGGACAACAATCTCCGTCTGAATGTGGAGAAGACGAAGGAGATTGTTGTGGACTTCAGGAGAGTGCGCCCCCAGCATGCTCCACTAACCATCGACGGTGCTGCAGTGGAGAGAGTGAGCAGCACCAAGTTCCTGGGAGTGCACATATCCGAAGACCTGTCTTGGAGCCACAACACGGCATCAATGGCCAAGAGAGCCCACCAGCGCCTGTACTTCCTCCGCAAGCTCAAAAGAGTTGGAGCCCCGACCCCCATCACGACCTCCTTCTACCGCGGTACCATAGAGAGCATCCTGACCAGCTGTATCACTGTGTGGTACGGCGCCTGCACCGTGTCCTGCCGTAAGACTCTGCAGCGCATCGTGAGGACAGCTGAGAAGATCATCGGTGTCTCTCTCCCCCCCCTTCAGGACATCTACAACACCCGCCTCACCCGCAGAGCCATCCGGATCGCTGGCGATCCCACCCACCCCTCCCACAGCCTCTTCAGCCTGCTGCCATCGGGTCGGAGACTGCGGAGTCTCCGAGCCAAGACCAGCAGGCTCAAGGACAGTTTCTGCCACCAGGCAGTCCGGAGACTCAACTCCCTCCCAGCCCTGCCCAGCCTGCCCCTTCCCACTGCCACACTCACCGAACTCTGAGTACACGCTACATGCTGTACGATCATCCTGAACTCTATTTTTTTGTTATTTCTCATTAGACAAGACCTCACTTCAACCCTTTCTAGTTGTTTGTTTTTGCAATTACGACATTACGTCACTTTATGTACGTCACTTCCTCACTTTACATATGTCACTACCTCACTTTACATATGTCACTGCCTCACTTTCCAGACGACACTACCTCACTTTACATACAGAAATTACATGTATTGTTTGTTGTCAATTGTATGTCTTTTTTAGCCACGTTATAAGTGCCTTGCATGTCTTGCACGCTGGGTCCGAGAGGACATTAATTTCATCTGTGCTGTATGTCATGCATATTAGCATATTTGACAATAAAGCTGACTTTGACTTTGACTTTGACTAATATTACTATTATGATAAATAGTATTATTATTATTATTATTATTATTATTATTATTATTATTATTATTATTATTAGTAGTAGTAGTAGTAGTAGTAATAGTAGTAGTAGTAGTAGTAGTATAATAATTATTAGTACAAGTAGTAGTAGGAGACTAGTTTTTTTTATTTATTTTTATTATTATTTTTTTTACTTTATGTTACTTCCAGATTGATTGAACGCTGTGGTGCGTGTGGCTGCCTCTGCTCACCCGCGGAAAAAATATCCTGTGACTGTAAAGTGTCCTTGATAGTTTTGAAAGGCGCTTATAAATGAAATGTATTATTATTATTATTATTATTATTAGTAGTAGTAGTAGTAGTAGTAGTAGTAGTAGCAGTAGTATTGTATTTATTATTATTAGTAGTAGTATTGTGTTTCTTACTCTCATTATTCATTATTTATTATTGTTATTAGTAGTAGTAGTAGTATAACTATTATTAGTACTAGTATTACGTATTTTCTTTATTATTATTATTATTATTATTGGTATTATTTGTAGTACAAGTGTTACAATTATTAGTACTATTATTATTACTAGTAGTAGTGTATTAGGAGTAGTATGGTATTTTAGTAGTATAAGTATTAGTATTAGTAGTAGTGTCCTTGAGAGTTTTGGAAGGCGCTTAAATGAAATGTATTATTATTATTTTATTTCTTATTCTTATTACTATTCATTATTTATTATTGTTATTATTATTAGTAGTAGTAGTAGTATAACTATTGTTAGTATTAGTACAGTATTAGTATTATTATAATTATTAATATTAGTATTATTAGTATTATTTACTTGATTATTATTACTAGTATTCATATTATTGTAGTAGAAGTATAACTATTATTATTATTATTATTATTATTATTATTATTATTATTATTATTATTATTATTATTATTATTATGTGGTGGGCTCGATTCCGGCTGCTGTGGACTACTGATGGTTTCCCCCTTGCTTGTGTGGTTTTTCTCCGGGTATTCCGGTTTCCTCCCACGTTATCAAACGGTGGACGGCGGGTTCATGGAAGACTTGAAATTGTCCTTCGGTGTGACTGTGGGCGCACTGGATATTATTATTATCATTATTATTATGATCCTTATGATGATGACGGTGATGATTGTTGTGGTTTGCGCTAACTCCCACCGGCAGGTTCAGGGACGTGGCCGCCATGTGGAGCGACCCATCGGCAATGACAACATCCTGAAGTGGACAAAGTGGTTGTTGTGCGTTCACATACTAGCATCCAACGCCCCCCCAACACCACCCTCCGCTTCTCCAATCCCATCCCCCCCCCAAAAAAAAAATATATTTATACAGGTAACATCCAACTTATGACCGACTCGACTTACGACCGCGACCTCCAGACCCTATTTTTACAATTTTAATTCTCCGCCTGGTACCACAATGCGCTAGCAGGCCAGCAACGCGTACGACAATTTTGGCCAGCCAGCATCTCACTCTCGCACAGCAATCGACTGTGTGATGGCACCAGAGGGGGGGGTTGCGAGTCATATAGCCTCAGAGTCTCTATTCAACATTTGAAAGGGATTTTGACTTATGACCATTTTGACTTACGACCGTTTGGTCGGAACGGAACTTGGTCGTAAGTCGGATGTCACCTGTATATAGATATATAGTGTATTTATATATCTATATGCAGGTAACATCCAACTTACGACCAGCTTGACTTACGACCACGACCGCCAGACCCAATCGTTACAATTTTAATTCTCCGCCTAGTACCATTTTGACTTACGACCGTTTGTTCGGAAAACAACTCGGTCGTAAGTCGGATGTTACCTGTGTATATCCCTGCACCGCCCCCCTCCCCCGTCAGCAAAACACTTGTATTGAGAACATTTGAGTTGATGTTTTTATTGAAACAATGTGCACTGAAGATGTATTCTCCTATTTCCCCCCCCTCCCCTTCACCCACAACCCCCAATTAATCCACCCCCAAAAAAACTATTGTCAGTGTATTGTTGCAAAATTCACTTTTTTTGTGGTTCGGGGGTGATCAATCTAATGTTTCAAATAAACTGAAAGACAGTTGACCAAGCAATGAACCGGCTTCTGATTTCAAACCGAGCTCTCCGAGCTATGACACCCCTCTGAGGGGAATCCACGACAAAAATGGCACCTTTGGATCATTCGAAAGTCTCCGGGTCAATGTGATCCGGTTACATGAGGTTGGGAAAAGAATGATGCTGTGTTGTAGTCATCTCCGGGTAGAGTGAACGCTGGCGCGAATGGCTACCGCTGCTCACCCGCACAAATCAATCCGGTGACTGTAAAGTGTCCTTGAGTTTCCAAAGGCGCTTAGAAATTAAATGTATTATTATCTCACTTTGTCTCGCCTTTGATAACTCTGCTCATTGACGCTAACAAGGTACTACTGTGCTAAAATAACTTGAGATAGAATGATAGCTATGTAGCTAGCTCACTGCTATCTATCTATCTGGCTAGCTATCTATTAGCTATATAGCTATCTAGCTATGAGCTATCTATAAACTAGCTATCTGGCTATCTATCTGCTATCTATTAGTTACCTATCTATCTGGCTAGCTATCTAGCTATCTATCTATTAGCTATATCGCTATCTAGCTAGCTATCTGGATAACTATCTATTTGCTATCTATTAGCCATATAGCTTGCTGTCTATCTATCTATCTATCTATCTATCTATCTATCTATCTATCTATCTATCTATCTATCTATCTATCTATCTATCTATCTATCTATCTATCTATCTATCTATCTATCTATCTATCTATCTATCTATCTATCTATCTCTGTCTGTCTGTCTGTCTGTCTGTCTGTCTGTCTGTCTGTCTGTCTGTCTGTCAGCTATTTCGCTATCTATCTAGCTAGCTATCTGGCTAACTATCTAGTTGCAATCTATTTGCTATCTAGCTATCTATCTATTTGCTATATAGCTATCTAGTTAGCTAGCTATGAGCTATCTAATAGATAGCTGTCTACCTGGCTAGCTATAAGCTATCTATTAGCTAGCTGGCTGGCTTTCGATCTATTTGACTTATTTCCGGGTTGAGTGAATGCTAGCGCGTATGACTGCCGCTGCTTACCCACAGAAAAACATATCCTGTGACTGTAGAGTGACCTTGAGAGTTTTGAAAGGCGCTTGTAAAAGAAATGTATTTCTATCATTATTATTATTTTCTTTTCTTCGATGCCCCTTTTTTTCTTCTGTCACACTTGTTTTATATCTTTTTTGTTGTTGTTCTTTTTGTCTTTGAATTTTGTTTGTCCTGTCCTAGGTTGACATCGGAAGTCACCGGAATGGCCGCATTGTAATTTGCACCCATCTCCGCCATGGCATGACTCACCTCCGGATGCGCTCGTTGCTCGGCTACCTCCGTGTTAGCTCGTCTTGATATTTCCAGTGAGTGACGTCCACTCCACACAAAACTCATTTTTCTGTTTTTCGTGATGATTGCTCACCTTTTTTTCTTCTTCTTCTTTCTGTTCACTTGATGTACACAAGGAGATGATTTTTTTCAATTTTGGGGCTTTTATTCACTTTTTTTCCCCATTCTACATTTGCCTTTCAAAACAATTCGATTGTGTGTAGCTGTAGATTTGATGTTTTTTTTTTTATTAACATTTGTATTGGACGGTTGTTGTGTTGGAGTTGTTCACTTTTATTTTGAAGAGGTCGCTTTGCCTCGCAACACAACAAAAATGGCCCCCGCGCAGACCGAAATGGTCAATGAAAAAGTTTTTTTTTCACCTGATAACACAAAAGACAAAGTCGTGTTGCTGATGTGACCCAAAAAAAACAACTTGTTTACGTTCCAGTATATAAAGAATTCCATCAACTGTCAAAAGATGGAATGGCCGCCGAACAATTTTGCACAATTTCAGGACTTCGTATTAGACAAGCCATTGGCGAATAGGAAATTTTACCTACGGGTGACGCCGGATTTCTATGCAAAACCGTCGTGAGCATTTTTCAAACTTCATCTATCTCTAGCTCATCTATCATGCTACTTAGCGATTGAGCTAGCTAGCGAGCAATCGAGCTAGCTAGCAAGAAATCGAGCTAGCTTAGCTATCGAGCGATCTTAGCGATCAAGCTAGCTTAGCGATTGCGCTAGCAAGCAATCGAGCCAGTTTAGCAAACGACCTGGTTAGCTCTCTTTCTATTAAGCTATCCTGCTAATCCCTTATATCACAGGTGTAAAAGTCAAGGCCCAGGGGCCAAATCTGGCCCACCACATCATTTAATTTGTCTCGCAAAAGCAAATTCAACTTGTGAAATTCCATGCTCATCTATCAAGCTAGCTAGCGATTGACAAGCTAGTGATCAAATGACCTAGCTTAGCTATCGAGCTAACTTATCAATTGAGCTAGCTTAGCGATCAAGCTAGCTTAGCAATCAAGCTATCTTAGTGATCGAGCTAGCTTAGTGATCAAGCTGGCTAGAGCTCTTTCTATTCAGTTAGCTGGCTAGAGCTCTTTCTATTCAGTTAGCTGGCTAATAACTTACTTCACAGGTGCCAAAGTGAAGGCCCGCGGGCCAAATCTGACCCACCACATAATTTTATTTGGCCGCAAAAAAAATTCAACTTGTAAAACTCCATGCTCATCCATCAAGTGAGCTAGCTAGCGATAGAGTTAGCTAGCGATAGAGCTAGATAGCGATCAAGGTATCTAGTGAGTGATCGAGCTACCTAGCGAGCGATCGATCTTGCTAGCAATTGAGCTAGCGAGTGATTGAGCTAGCTAGCGAGTGATTGAGCTAGCTTAGTGATCAAGATAGCAAGCGATAGAGCGAGATAGCGATCAAGGTATCTAGTGAACGATCGAGCTACATAGCGAGCGATCGATCTTGCTAGCAATTGAGCTAGCGAGTGATCCAGCTAGCTAGCGAGTGATTGAGTTAGCTTTGTGATCAAGATAGCAAGCCCTTTTTCCATTCAGCTAGCTGGCTAATTCCTTGCATTGTTTCTTTCTCAATTGGAACATCCAATCTGGCAAAATGGCCACTTTAAGCCTTACGGCCTTGAAACGGGTCATATGAGCAGTTTGCGGAGATCTGTGCTGTTTTTTTGTCATGTTAGCCAGGACACGTTGATTAAAATGTAGAACGTTTGAGGACAATGCAACAATTTTTGTATCGAGGTTGACTGATTGTTTTGTCAAAAGAAAATAAAGTTTCAAACACTTTGCTCTCCCTTGTATGTTTTCACGACACAAAAAATCGTTGCCTTTCAGATTCAAATAATTCCAGATTGCAGTAACCTCAAAACATGACAGAAAAAAAAAGCTACTGTATGCGCTCAAGGCTAATCGTTTTGCAAGCCATTTCATTTGCGGGCTTCCAATAACAATAAGACGCTCTTCCCGAGCATCCTCCCCCCAAAAGGGGCTCCGCATACGTCTGGGAATTCAATTGAAATCGCGTCATCGCCGGCGCGGCTTCGGACGCGGCGAATTGGGAAGCGTTAGCAACGTTGCTAACGCATCGCGCGGGTCACCTTGCACAGCGCTCTGAATGGCGTTCGTGCGTGCGTGCGGACCCCTTGATTGCATTTAGTCACAAAGTGCCACGTGACGAGAGAAGAAGAAGGGGATTCCAATCAAGTTTGGAGGCCAGGGTTGCATTCAAGTGCACCACCAAACGACGACGCTTTGCTACCATTTTGCATGTCGCTATCTATTTGCTAATTATTTGCTATCTATTAACTATCTATCTATCTCTATATTTATCTATCTATATCTATCTATATTTATCTGTATCTATCTATATCTATCTATATTTATATCTATATCTATATCTATATCATCTCTATCTATGTCTTTCTATATCTACATCTTGGACAATTTTTGGGCGCGGGCCACATTGTAGTTCTGGTTTCCTGTTGGGGGCCGTTATGAATTTGGGGAAGCCATTAGAATGTTTTGTCCCCTCCACATGTTACATACAGAATGCACAACAAATTAATCAATAACTAGTTTTCAAATCAGAAGTAAAAAATAATGAGTGCTATTGTGGTTTATTTGGGACAATTACATGGGGCGAATAAAATTATGTGGCGTGCCAGATTTGGCCCCTTGGCCTCGACTTTGACACCTGTGATGTAAAGAATTAGCCAGTTAGCTGAATTCAAATGAGAGTTAGCTATCTTACCTGCTTGTTAACTAAATCGATAGCTAGCTTGGTTTCTCGCTACTTAGTTCAGTTACTAGCTAGCTAACTAGCTCGATAGATCATCATGGAATTTCACAAGTTTGATTTGCTTTTACGGGCCAAATAAAATGATGTGGCAGGCCAGATTTGGCCCCGGGCCTTGAGTTTGACCACTGTGATGTAAGAGATTAGCCAGCTAGCTGAATAGAAAGAGAGTCAGCCTACTCGCTAGCGAGCTAGATTGCTAGCTAGTTTGTTTTCTAACTAGCTAGGTCGCTAGCTAGAGAAGTTGCTAGCTAGTTTGGTCACTAGCTATCTAGCTAATTCGCTAGGTAGCTACCTAACTTGCTCGATAGATGAACATGGAATTTCATCAGTTTGATTTGCTTTCGCGGGTCGAATAAAATGATATGGCGGGCCAGATTTGGCCCCCAAGCCTTCACTTTGATAACTATGATGTAAATGATTAGCCAGCTAGCTGAATGGAAAGAAAGCTACATCACTCACTTGCTGGCTTGGTCGCTAATTAGCTCACTCGCTAGCTAGTTTGGTCACTAGCTAGCTAGCTAGATGAGCATGGAATTTCACAAATTAGTTTTGCTTTCGTGGGCCGAATAAAATGATGTGGTGGGCCAGATTTGGCCCCGCACCTTCACTTTGACACCGGTGCATTAAATACAAAAGAAGAATCAACAACTGTGTATGCACAGCTGCGCCATGCGCCGCTACAAATAGCTGCCAATACCCCAAAGCTGCAAGCCGTCAAACACAAACTCAATCCGCAACTACCCCCCACCCCCCTTTTCGTTCCCCATCGTCCTCATTAGGGCAACGAGGCAGCTGGAGCCAAAGTCAGCTGACATAGGGTGGACGGAAGTTCAACCAGGGATTGGTCACCGTGCAGCCAATCACAGATGATTTCACCAATGTGTCAAAGTCAAGGCCCGGGGGCCAAATCTGTCCCACCAATTCATTTTAGTCGGCCCGCGAAAGCCAATCAAATTTGTGTAAATCACATGCTTATCACTCGAGCTAGCTTGCTGTCTTGCGATCAAGCTAGCTTGCGACCAAGCTTGCAAGCTAGCTAAATCTCTTTTTATAAAGCTAGCTGGCTAATCGTTTACATCACAGGTGTCAAAGTCAAGGCCCGACGTTCAAATCTGGCCCGCCACATTTTATTTGGCCCCCGAAAGCAAATCAATTCCATGCTCATCTCTTGAGCTAGCTACCGATTGAGCTAACTATCTCTCTTTCCATTCAGCTAGTTGGCTATTCCCATACATTACGGGTGTAAAAGTCGAGGCCTCGGGGGCCAAATCCGGCCCGCCACATCATTTTATTTGACCCATGAAAGCAAATCAAACTTGTGATGCTTGTTAAAGTCTGAACCAAAATTTTAAATTGTCCAATTTCAACCACAATAACAGTCAATATTCTTGACTTCAGATTTGAAAACAAGTTATTGATTACGTCTGTGTAACCTCTCAGTCGTACAGGAGTGATCCATCGATGAAAAGGTTTCTTCATCTGTCATCTGTACTTCTTTGAAGTTTGAAGGTGTCGGATGTTTCGCTTCTTATCCAAGATGCTTCGTCAGTGAACTAAAATTTTGTTGGTCGCTCTGACCATATATATATATATATATATATATATATATATATATATATATATATATATATATATATATATATATATATATATATATATCCCTACTTTCCAGACTCTGCTATGATTGGTCCCTGCTCTCAGGTTGGGGGGAGTGGAGGACTACTCCCTGCGGCTACACTGATTACTTCTATTGTCCTGAGTATGAGGTCTACGACTGGCCTGATCGCCCCATTTGCTCGAGTTTCACCTCATCAGCGTAACTAAGCCTATGTTGCCTAAGAAGTCTTTTGTACAAACGATCAAAATTGAACCTCACCCCACCATGGCGATTTCGTGAAGGATTTTGCTGTTTTATGAAAATAGCTTATTTTACTCCCGTTTCAAAGCATCTATTTTCTTTCGCTAAGATTTTGACGAGACTTAACGAAACTACCAGCAAAAGACTTTAGTTCGCAGACGAAGCATCTTGAATAAGAAGCGAAACGTCCGACACCTTCAAAAAAGTACAGATGACGGCTGAAGAAACCTTTTCATCGATAGTTCATGATTAATTTGTTGTGTGTTCTGCATGTAATGTGGGGAGTATATGAAACGTTCTAATGGTTCCTCCAAATTCAAAACGGCCCCCCGAGAAGAAACTGTAACGACAATGTGGTCCACCACTGGCTAAAAAATGACTTTGACACCCTTGGGCTAACGATTAGCATTTTGCACGTGTTCCCCCCCCCCAAAAAAAAAAATGGCTATGAGCTATCTATAAGCTATAAGCTGGCTCGCTATTAACTATCTATTAGATAGCTGGCTAGATTATCTAGCTATCTATCTATTAGCTATATAGCTATCTAGATAGCTATCTATTAGCTAGGTGGCTAGTTTTCCATCTATTTGAGTTCCTTCCGGTTGAGTGAACGCTGGCGCGTTTGGCTGCCACTGCTCACCCACAGAAAAACTTATTCTGTGACTATAAAGTGACCTTGAGAGTTTTGAAAGGCGCTTATCAATGAAATTTATTATTATTATTATTATTATTATTATTATCATTATTATTATTATTATCATTTGCTATCAAGGAAAGCGTCCGCTGTAATTGCTTTCAAACCATCAAAGAAATTGTCGCTTTTGAAAAATAATCATTTGACCTCAGTTCCCCTTTGCACAACAAAAAATAAATAAAAAAATGACATTTCACTCTTGCTTTTTTTCCCAAATATGTCCTTGAGGTACTTTTTTTTTTAATTTATATTTCCATTTAATAAAGTGAGACATTGTGTTCTGGGAACAACGGACCATAAATCACGCTGGGATCATTTATTTTTTTGTTGTTGTTTTGCCATGCAGACGGTGTGCGTTTTGATCATGTCGCACGCAAACAAATCCGGACTTCTTCTGGCAACTCATCAAGCCTCCTTCGTCCTCCACGTCGTCACCTTACGTGTCGGCTGTCACTCATCTGGTGCCGTGCAGGACCCCCCCCTCCCCCCACGGTGAATTCATTCATTCTGGTAAAACCGCTACTTGGATCGGATTGGATTAGCCTTTATCAATCTCGCCGTGGAGGAAATTGACATTTCACAGCAGCAAAATGATGAAAGTAAGAGGAAAGAAGAAGTAGAAAAACAAAATACAGGAGCTGCTGTAAAGGCAGCCACTCTCGCGATGCCATCCTCAAGTCAAAACAACAAAACAAAAAACTTAATAACAAAATTAATCCAGCGACAGTCATTCAATCTTAAGCACTTTCTGTACCATTTTTGTTGTATGAAGCAGTTCTAGATGAAAAAGGACAGGATAAAACCGTCCTTTTCACCAGTG
This sequence comes from Hippocampus bargibanti, assembly GCF_051943395.1. Lineage (NCBI taxonomy): Eukaryota > Metazoa > Chordata > Actinopteri > Syngnathiformes > Syngnathidae > Hippocampus > Hippocampus bargibanti. Next base: position 5,692,615 of record NC_142741.1, on the reverse strand, counting down.
GATCGAGGGACGTCATGGTGAAATGTGCACATCTGCTAGAAGCTAAATGTTGAAAGCAAACACCATGCTGTAGTATCCATTGACCAAAAGAAAAAAAGTCTAAATAGATAGCTAGCTAGATAGCTAGATAGCTATATAGCTAATAGCTAGTTAGCTAGATAGCTAATAGATAGATGGCTGGATAGCTAATGGCTGGTCAGCTGTATGGCTAATGGATAGCTGGCCAGATAGCTAATAGATAGCTAGCCAGCTGTCTGGCTGGCTCTCTGTTTGCGGTCTAGCTGACTAGCTAGCTATTAGCTATCAATTAGCTAGAAAGCTAGCTTTCACTCTATTTGAATTACTTTTGGGTTCACTGAACGCTGGCGCGCGTGGCTGCCGCTGCTCACCCACAGATAAACTTATCCTGTGACAGTGAAGTGACCTTGGGAGTTTTGAAAGGTGCTTATAAATAAAATGGATTGTTATTATAATAAAAGAGATTGTCTCAATCTCCTGTCCCATGTTAATCCGCTTCAATTCCAAGCCGCAGACTATCCAACAGCACCGTTTCCGCAGAACAAAGCGGGGCTGTGAAAACGCTTCACATTACAGGCGCTTTCGTTCCAGAGCTTTTCAGCCATGACAGTCAAATAAGAATCAGAATCAGAATCAGAATCATCTTTATTGCCAAGTATGTAGAACACACAAGGAATTTGTTTCCGGTAGAACACGCTGCACTAGTATCGTCGACTAATAAAACTGCTAAGTGGCACTATACAGTTCCATTTTGGCTACTGTTGAAGAGTTCAAAGAGTTAATGGCTTGGGGGAAGAAGCTGTTTAAATGTCTGCTGGATTTGGTGCGCATGGATCGGTAGCGCCTGCCTGAGGGGAGTAGCTGGAAAAGGTGGTGGGCAGGGTGCGGAGGGTCCAGTAGGATTTTCCGCGCCCTTGTTCGGATTCTTGCAGTGTGCAAGTCCTCGAGAGTGGGTAGGGCGGTGCCAATGATTTTTTCCGCCCTCCTAACCGTCCGTTGAAGTTGGATTTTGTCCATTTTTGTGGCGGCCCCGAACCAAACGGTGATGGAAGAACACAGGATGGATTCGATGACAGCCGTGTAGAAATGTTGCAGCACCTCCTGTGGCAGGCCATGCTTCTTTAGCAGCCTCAGGAAGTACATTCTCTGTTGGGCCTTTTTCAGAATAGAGTTGGTGTTGACCTCCCACTTCATGTCCTCGGAGAATGTGATTCCCAGGAACTTGAAGGTCTCAACGGTTGACACAAGGCAGTTGGATAGTGTGAGGGGTAGCTGTGGTGATGGATGTTTCCTGAAGACCGACATTCCAATCAAAAACAGTGCTTGCAGAGTTGTGCCGCCAAAAAGACACAACCTCTCAGCACAGTCTCCTCCTTGATGAATGTCGTGGCCAAACAAATGCTGAAAAACAATCCGTATTCGTTTCACTTGACCCACAACAACACAAAGTGACAAAAGAAAACACAAAAACAAGATAAAAATAACAAGCAAAGAGAGCACTCGCTGACTGACGGCTGCCTACTCGGGTGCCATGTTGGACATTATTTACTAGTACAAGTAACATCCGAGTTACGACCGGGTTCCGTTCCGACCAAACGGTCGTAAGTCAAACCGTCGTAAGTCGAAATCCATTCCAAATGGCCGACGTGCCGTTTACACGACAGGATAGTGTACAATGGCAATCTGTTGCAGAAGTGGTATCCGCACTGTACAACTACTGTATTGAGTGTAGTCGCGCAGCAGATTGCTGTGTGAGTGTGTGACATGCTGGCTGGCCAAAATTGTAGTATGCGTTGCCGGCTGCTTGCGCGTTGCGTAGAATTAAAAAAAAAAACAGGGTCTGGCGCTCGTGGTCATAAGTACGGGTGGTTGTAACTTGCGCCGGTCGTAACTCGGATGTTACCTGTATTTGGACATCAACGTGAAATTCCTAGTTTCCTGAGATTACTTAAAGGACAAGCGACGCCTCCGGACAAGTTGTGTCCATAATTTGTAAAATCACTTCAAATGAATTCTACTAACCGTATTTTACAAAGATTCCACGGCATTTAGCTTTATTTTACGTTTTAAGACTCGCGCTGAATATTCAGGAAGTCTTGTTTTTGAGTTGGTGACAATTCGTGACGTGCCATCGGGAACGCCCCTGACCGAGAAAGCGACACACAATGCATTTTGGGTACTTTGTTTGGTCTGAAAACTTCGTGTTGATCCGTGTTGATGGCGAAATTAGAAGGAAAACACATAAATAACGCGATAGTGAATCGTTGTGTGTTACACCAACACTACTATTTGATACTAGTTGACACAAATTCCCAGCAGACAAATCAGCCCATTTCCAATGGCGGTTGAGTGCCATGTTGTGCATTTTCTGGGACGCAACATTGGAGTCCTGACGGCTCGAATTGATACGGAAAAACTTTGTTAATCGATTGCAAACATGTATGCTTTCCTCTTCAGAACTATTTGAATCATATTCATAACTGGATGAGTAACAAGAAAGCATCTTCTCGGAATCTGAAGCCATTGTTTTGATTCGAGAGCAAGGCAAGACGTCCTGCCGTGACGTCACGAACAAGAGCGCGGGACCTTCTGAAACTGAAACTTTATGAGGTCATTTTGAAGTAGTTTTGGGACACTTTAACTCATTTTTATTGGTGTTTTGCATTTAACTAAAAATATCAGCTTGCGTGTTTTGGGTATTTTAGATGCTATAAAACGTTTTTTCTGATGTCAGTTAGGGGCAAAAAAAATGGTGTCGGTTGTCCTTTAATTTTTGTTTTGTCTTTCCAATGGTCTACCCAATCTTGAGCTGGTTGAGTGCGTTTTTGTCACTTTGCTGCCGTTGTTCTCAAACGTCCCATAATGGAAACAAATGGGGGGGCGTTAAGGTGCTTAGCGAGGAAATTAATTGCGTGACACGCGTGGAATGACGCTAGCTCGTTTCCAAGTACGAGCCGCATAAACGCGCCAGACGTCGACGAGGACAAAGTAGCGCAATGATCAAAAAAGATCCCTTGTCAACGCTCAAGTCCAGCAAGCGACTTCAATGAATGTCAATAATTGAACGCGCCGAACGAGCAGCCATCTAAACCTTGGGTCCTTTTTGTTTGTATGTTGCCTTGAAACAGACTAAAGAGCGCTTTGGCGCTCAAGGTTGCGCGATGATGTCTTTGGCAGCAAAGGCAAAGGGATTTTGTAAGGCTGCTGCGACAGATGTGCTGACTTGAAGTGGATGCAAAAATGGAGAAGAGACATACATACTGTACACATTAAAAATAAAACATGTAAGGTTTCGATAGCTAGCTCGATAGCCTGATAGCCCGATAGATGGATGGAGGGAGAGATGATAGATTGGTGGATAGATGGATATCTAGCTAGCTCGCTTAATAGAAAGCTAACTAGCTGTATAGACAGATAGCTAAATTGCTAGCTTGATAGCCTGATAGTCTGATAGCCCAATAGATGGATGAATAGATAGACATCTAGCTCGCTCACTTAATAGAGAGCTAACTAGCTGGATAGAGAGCTGGCTTGATAGCTAGCTCGATAGCTCGTTGGATGGATGGATGGATGGATGGATGGATGGATGGATGGATGGATGGATGGATGGATGGATGGATGGATGGATGGATGGATGGATGGATGGATGGATGGATGGATTGACATTTAGATAGCTCGCTTGATAGACAGCTAACTAGCTGGATAGAGAGCCAACTAGATAGATAGATAGATAGATAGATAGATAGATAGATAGATAGATAGATAGATAGATAGATAGATAGATAGATAGATAGATAGATAGATAGATAGATAGATAGATAGATAGATAGATAGATAGATAGATAGATAGATAGACATTGAGCTAGCTCACTTGATAGAGAGATAACTTGTTGGATAGAGAGCTAGCTAGATAGCTATCTCGATAGATAGATCGACATTTAGCTAGCTCGCTTGAGAGAAAGCTAGCTAGATAGTTAGCTAGATAGCTAAAAAACCTAGCTGAATAAGGGACGGAGACTCGGTTATTTATTGAAGTACAGTATTTATTTTTGTCTGTTGTGTCTAAAAATGTTCAAATAGTTTCAAGAGGTAAATCCATCGTTGAACACAACCGAGCAAAGGGTTTGATACTGTCGCAGAAGTGGCCCCTGCAGAGACGTGGGGGGGGGGTTCACGGCTACTGGAACAATGGCAGCCGTGTCCTACTTTTGAAACCCACGGGAGGTGCAAATGCCATTGAAGAGGTCAGTGAAAAGACATTTTTCCCCTCAGCCAAATTAGTAAGCCGGCGCCACCACAAAATGTCCACTGTCAGAAACGTCTTCAAACAATATCAAAGTACACAATTTCACATTCATATGACATATTTACGTGTTTTGGCGCATACCTTGCGGGTATACGTTATTGATCCTCAACATCGATCTAACAAGTAATGTGATTAGATGAATCCATTGTATACACGGCGAGTTGAAGAGGGCGCCATCTTCACTTGGCTGATACATTTCAATAAGACGCAAGTATCGAGGGACTCAGAGCCGAGCCGCTTCTCCACATAGAAGAGGAGGTGGCTCGGGGATCTGATTACGATGCCCCCGGTCCCCTCCCTGGTGAGGTGTTCAGCCCACTTCTCTTCCACATAGAAGAGGAGCCAGATGAGGTGGCTCAGTGATCTGATTACGATGCCCCCTGGACCCCTCCCAGGTTAGGTGTTCGACCTGCTTCTCCTCCACGTAGAAGTGGAGCCGGATAAGGTGGCTCGGGGATCTGATTACGATGCCCTCTGGACCCATCCCTGGTGAGGTGTTCGACCTGCTTCTCCCCCATATAGAAGTGGAGCCAGATGAGGTGTCTCGGGATCTGATTACGATGCCCCCTAGACCCCTCCCTGTTGAGGCTTTCCACCTGCTTCTCCACATAGAAGAGGAGCCAGATGAGGTGGCTCAGGGATCTGATTACGATGCCCCCTGGACCCCTCCCTGGGGAGGTGTTCGGCCCGCTTCTCCATCACATAGAAGTGGAGCCAGATGAGGTGGCTCGGGGATCTGATTAGGACACCCCCCTGGACGCCTCCTTGGTGAGGTGTTCCGGGCATGAAGACCCATGGGATGACCCAGGATACGCTGGAGAGACTGTGTCACCCAGCTGGCCTGAGAACGCTTTAGGACGAGCTGGAAGAAGTGGCTGGGGAGAGGGAAAATCGAGCTTTCCTACTGAAGCTGCTGCCCCCGTGACTTGATCTCAGATAAGCAGTAAAGAATGGATGGACTGTATATGGGTTTTGTAACTACGTTGTGTCATATTTCGACAACACGAGGGCTATCCGGTGTTGCTAATTTAGCATGACTGGTTTTGTCCAAAAACAACAAGAAACTATAAAAATGATCAAAAGACTCTGAGACCGACATCCTGACCACACACCAATCACCCTCGCTGTACGGTAGCCCTCATGAAAAGAGCGCTCGTCTGGACCCGATTGCATTTTCACTCATGGCGGCAGCACTTCATCATGTGAGACTTTTTCAATTCATCCAGTAGATCTTTTCATGAGGCGCAGGCTCCCCCGCCAGCCACTTCGGATTGACGGATCTTCACCGACGCGGCTCAGCTGGGGACAGATTGTTTGTGGATTCACCTGCGGGCGTCCATCTTGGATACGTTCAACGAGGAGGGGCGGCGGTAGCGTGGGGGGGAGAGCGTTGAGGGAGGGTGGGAGGGAGGCGATACCCTCCATCCGGATGCAGACGTGCGCTGGGAAACGTTGGGCAAGTCCACCTGCAACAAAGATGGTCCTCCTCCTCCCATTTTCTCCTCCTCGCTGGAAACGGAACGTCTTCACCAGACAGGAAGTACAACTTATAGCACATTGGCTTTTTAAAATTTATGGATTTATTTTTGAGAGTTAGCTGCACTTTTGCAAATCGTCTTTTTTTGTTTATTTTCTTCTTCCCCGCCTCTTTCTGCTGAACTTCTTTCACCGCCTCATCCGGCGTGATGATACTCGAGTACTTCATTTATTGATCAAGGAGAAAATCTGTCCAGAAGGTAAGCGCCTTTTTCAATCAATATTTATTATTTATTAATCATGATTGATCCGTCGTGCGGAGCGCACGATGATGTTGAAGGAAGCTCCGTTTTGTTCTTTCATTTCTTTGCCATCTCCTGATGATTTAATGATACGGTGCTCGCGCGGAGTGGCCAAGAAATCAAACATGCCAAGCATCTTTATTAGGGCACGTGTGTGTTCGTGTGTGTGTTGTGTTTTTGAGTGCTGTGGTTGTGTGTGTTGTGGTTTTGTGTGTATTGTGGTTTTGTGTGTGTTTGTGTTGTGTATATGTGTTGAGTGTGTGTGTGTGTGTGTGTGTGTGTGTGTGTGTGTGTGTGTGTGTGTGTGTGTGTGTGTGTGTGTGTGTGTGTGTGTGTGTGTGTGTGAGCGTGTGTGTTATGTTTGTGTGTGTGTGTGTGTGTGTACGTGGATGAGATTGTGTTTGTGTGTGTGAGTGTGTGTGTGTTTGAGTATATGTTGTGTTCGTGTGTGTGTAATGTGTGTGTGTGTTGTGTGCGTGTTTGTTTGGTTTGTGCATGTTGTGTTTGTGTGCGTAGTGTGTGTGTGTGTGTGTTATGTTTGTGTGTGAGTGTGTTTTTGTATGTGTGTTGTTTGTGTGTATAGTGTCTGTGTGTATGTAGTGTGTGTGTTGTGTTTGTGTGCGTGTTGTTTGTGTATATGTTGTGTTTGTGTGTGTGTGTGTGTGTGTGTGTGTGTGTGTGTGTGTGTGTGTGTGTGTGTGTGTGATTGTGTATGTGTTGTGTTTATGTTGTGTTTGTGTGTGTGTGTGTGTGTGTGTGTGTGTGTGTGTGTGTGTGTGTGTGTGTGTGTGTGTGTGTGTGTGTGTGTAATGTGTGTGTGTTTTTTGTGTGTGCTTGTGTTATGTTTGTGTGTGTCATGTGTGTGTATTGTGTGTGTAATGTGTGTGTGTGTTTTGTGTTGTGTTTGTGTGTATGTGTCATGTGTGTGTATTGTGTTTGTGTGTGCGTGTTGTGTTTGTGTTTGCTTATTGATTGATTAATTTTATTTTGACAGCGACGGAAGCTCTGATGAGTCCAACGCTACCCGGTCCGGCTCTTCCGACGCTCCATCCACGATAACGTCTCAGATGACTATTTGACTATCATCCTTGGACATTGTTGGTGGACAAGACCTTCTGGAATAAAAGCTTCAAGAAAGTAGCGGAGTTTCTTCAAGCAAAACACGAAACGGATGCAGCATTACCGAATCTGGACTTCTTGCTATTCGGAAAGTGAATGGTGCAGCATTTGGTGGCAATGAATTGTCAAATCAGTTGAAAGGTTGAGCGCTTTTACCCGGGAGGACCCAGGAAGACCCAGGAGCAATGAACCCTTTCGGGGACTTGTCCACTGGGCTCAGCAAATCTTCGATAGGCTCGGCGGTGGTGCGGATTTTGGTCTACGGAATACTTTTGGCAAGCGCGTCAAGTTGTCCCACCGAGTGCCACTGCGCAGAAAAGAGCGGCATGACGGCGGTCCAGTGCGCGTCTCGCAACTTGGACACCATCCCGTCGGACCTCCCGAAGGATACAATCGCGCTCCTGCTGGCCTCCAATCACATCACCAAGATCCCAAACAACGCCTTCCGAGAACTGGGCCAACTCCAGGAGTTGGACCTGTCCGACAACGACATCCAGACGGTGGAGGTGGCGGCCTTTCACGGGCTGGCCGACAGCCTGCGGGACCTGGATCTAGCCAACAATCGCATCCAGAGCGTCCCCAAGGAGGCCTTCGCCCACCTCCGGGCCAAAATCAACCTCTCCAACAACCCCTGGCACTGCGAGTGCGTCCTGCAGGAGGTTCTGCGGGAGTTGCGGCTGGACCCGCCGTCGGTGAAGGACGTGGTCTGCCGCACGGCCGTGCAGGAGGAATACGCCGGCCGCTCACTCATCCAAGTCCTGGACTCGGGCATCAACTTCTGCAACTTTCACCACAAGACCACCGACGTGGCCATGTTCATCACCATGTTCGGCTGGTTTGGGATGGTGATCGCCTACGTAGTCTACTACGTCAGACACAACCGGGAGGATGCCAGGCGCCACCTGGAGTACCTTAAATCATTGCCAGCTGGCTCTCGGGTCTCCAAAGATTTGGACACCATCAGTACTGTTCTCTAACGGGACGTCTCTTCACATTTCAAAGGGTTTTTATTGTGAAATGGTCATTTGGTGCAGGTTCCATCCATCCATCCATTGTCTGCTGGGTCGCGGGGGCAGCAGCTTCAGTAGGGAAGCCCAGACTTTCCTCTCCCCAACCACTTCCTGGCGGATCCCGAGGCGTTCTCGGGCCAGCTGGATGACATAGTCTTTCAAGCGTGTCCTTGGTCATTCCCGGGGTCTTCATGCCCGGAACACCTCATGTGGCTCGTGGAGGAGGTTGTGTTTGCAAACGAGTATTTAAGGAAGATGAAATGAAAAGGAGTAGATGAACAAAATGCAGGAGCTGCTGTAAAGGCAGCCACTCTCGCGTTGCTATCTTGAAGTCAAAACAAACAAAACACACAAACTGCTCCTTAACGGACTTTTATTGTCGGTAAAATATGACAGATACAGTGATGGTAAAGATGCTTTGGTGGTCGAGATTCCTTCATTTTCCATATCACGGTGGACCTCAAGATAGTGGCCTATGGACTGGTTCGATTCTCCATCTTTCTACCTGGGATCACTGAAAACTTTTGGCTGACTTTGTCTCCCTCTGGTGGCGCAAACCAGGGAATGCGAGTCATTGACTTGCTGGAGTTTCTGTTTAGTCGGTCTAAAAATCGGTTTCCTGTCCTGTGAAACTGGGACCATGGGAGATGTATGTTGTCATGTTTTATTCGTGTCACAACGTGTCAAGAAAAATGTCTGAAACCTCAAAACCAACACTATCATACAAAAATGTCAAGAATGTCACGCGACCAACGTGCTGTATTGTTGTTGATAGTGGTGATAAAACGACCGTAGTAGTTTAAAAACAGCATTCGAGTGAAATACGAAGCAGTAGCATGTGGACGAGTTCAATTCTCCATCTTTCGACCAGGAGGAGCTGAAAAAGTTTGGCTGACTTTGTCTCCCTCTAGTGGCGCAAACAAGAAAATGCGAGCCCTTGACTTATAATAATGATAATAATACAGTGCTGTAGTACTACATCCAATTTATAAAGCGCCTTCGTTTAGTTTCGGTTCGGTGGGTCACAACGTGACAAGAAAAATGCCTCCAACTTCAAAATCAAGACGTTCATACAAAAAATGTTCTCCATGGGAACAAAGAAAAGAACCTCACACGGCTGGCGTGCTGTGTGATGCTGGTGATAAAACGACCATAGAAGTTTGAAAACACAAATCGAAAGCGTTGGCGTGTAGACTAGTCTATTAAATATCTCGCTAGCTATCTATTAGCTATCAAGCTACCTTTCGATCTATTTGAGTTATTCTGGGTTGAGTGAACGCTGGCGCATGTGGCTGCCGCTGCTCACCCACAGAAAAAACGTAAATGTAAAGTGACCTTGAGAGCTTTGAAAGGCGCTTAGAAATCAAATGTTTTGAAAATCCAGTCTTAGAAAAATATATATGCCTGGAATTAAACCGGAAGTCAGCCATTTTAGGAAAATTTCCATTTTTTGACCATTTTGAAGTAAAGATATACTCCATATGTATAAAAATTACTTTGAAATCCATAGAATTAAAAATATATAAAGTATATACACAGTATATGTACATTTTAATTAATGCTATATATTATTTTTATTTACCCATTAGCTAGCTAGCTATTTTTCTAGCCATTTGAGTTACTTCGGGGTTGGGTGAACGCTCGCGCATGTGGCTGCCGCTGCTCATCCACAGAAGAACTTTATCCTGTGACTGTAGTGACCTTGAGAGTTTTGAAATGTGCTTGTAAATGAAAAAAGTGTATTATTATTATTATTTATAATAATAATAATAATAATAATAATAATAATAATACTCCATCTTTCGACAACGTTTGGCTAACTTTGTCTCCCTCTAGTGGCACAAACGATGAAATGCGAGTCATTTTTTTTATTCATGTCACAATGTGTCAAGAAAAATGTCTTCAACTTCCAAATCAACACTTTGATACAAAAATAGTATCAATAGGAACGAATAAAAGAACGTCACAGTAATTTGAAAACAATTCGAATGAAATAGAAAACGTCCTCGTAAAGACTGGAGGGGGTTTCGTGCCGTTACCCCCACAGCCTCCTTCTATTGGTTGCGTCCAGCGAAGAATACGAATGCCCCCCGAAGAAGTTACTGAAGACGTTTGGGTGTTCGTTTTGGGGCTGGGGGCGTTTGTTTATCTTCTTCTTAGTCTTTTTCTTCTTCGTTTTCTTTCTTCTTCTTCGTTTTTTTCTTTCCCTCACAAAACATGTTGGTGTCGTTTTTGCTCTCCGCTGTGATTTTGTACGAGAGCGAAGCGACCAACGAGTTGGCCCCCACCGAAGCCGGAACCAAAGTGCCGACATCTCGCCTGCATGTCGATGAGGAGGACGATGGCAGCAACTTTTCCCAGCGGCGACTCGTCGAGCCCCCCGCCGGTTCGTATTTTATTTTTTTTCGTTGCATTTGCTCCACGAGCAATGGCTCCTTCCCACAAACATACGTCCACATATTATTTCTGATTCATTTACGAAAATGACATTGTTTAATCGATAAATATCTGTGCAGTACTCCATTCTTTTATTCTTCATTCATTTGGCTCAAGGACTACATTAAAAAGTGTTTTTAAAAGGCTATCGAAAAACAACCTTAAAAATTTCAATATTTTATCGAACAAAACAACCACTTTCCTAAATTAATTAGGAAACATTCCACGGCATATAGTCTATATTTAGTTTTAAGACTCGCTCTGAATATTCAGGAAGGCTTGTTTTCGAGTTGATGACAATGCCTGACGTGACGTCACGTCTGGAACGCCCCTGACTGAGAAAGCGACACACAATGCATTTTGGGTACTGTGGTCTGAAAACTTCATGTTGATCCTTGTTGATGGCGAAATTAGAAGGAAAACACATAAATAACGTGATGGTGAATCGTTGTGTGTTGCACCAAGACTACTATTTGATACTAGTTGACAAAAATTCCCAGCAGTCAAATCAGCCCATTTTCAACGGAGCTTGGGCGCCATCTTGTGCATTTTCTGGGACGCTACATTGGAGTCCTGACGGCTCGAATTGATACGGGAGGACTTCTTTAATCGATTGCAAACATTTATGCTTTCCTCTTCAGAACTATTGGAATCATATTCATAACTGGATGAGTAACAAGAAAGCATCTTCTCTCAATCTGAAGCCATTGTTTTGATTCTAGAGCAAGGCAAGATGTCCGTCCTGGCATGATGTCACAAACAAGGGGGCGGGATCTTCTGAAACTCCCATTTCCGGGGTGATTTTGAAGTAGTTTTGGGACACATTAACTCATTTTAATTGGTGTTTTGCATTTGACAAAAAATATCAGCCTGCGTGTTTTGGGTATTTTAAATGCTATAAAACGTTTTTCTGATATCAGTTAAGGAACAAAAAAATGGTGTCGGTTGTCCTTTCAATGACTGTATTTATTTCAATGTTTCTTCACGCATACCATTAAATCATAAATGTATTTGTTGTTCCGCCATCGTGGACGAAGGCGGAAGTAGATGCCGAAACATGTCAGGTATTTGAACACCGACAATACAATGTCTGTAAGATAAGAATCTGTTTTAAATTACATAAATGTATTTGTTGTGAATCAAATACAGGTAACATCCGACTTACGACCGGCTCGACTTACGACCACCCGCACTTACGACCACAACCCCCAGACCCTATTAAAAAAAAAACATTCTACGCCTGGCGCCGCAACTCGCTAGCAGGCCGGCAATGCGTACAACAATTTTGGCCAGCCAGCCAGCATATCACTCTCGCACAGCAATCGACCGTGTAATGGCACCCAAGGGGGGAGTTAGCGAGTCATTTAGCCTCCGATTCTCTATTCAACATTTTGAATGGATTTCGACTTACGACCATTTTGACTTACGACCGTTTGGTTGGAACGGAACCCGGTTGTAAGTCGGATGTTCCCTGTATTTGGCAAACGTCCGTTTCCGTTATCCTGATGGAAAACACTTATTTGCATTAAATCATAGTCTCATGGGCTAATGAGTAGAAATCAGTCCAATTTGAAAATTACTATCAAGTTTGTTTGTTTGTTTTTAACACATTCACTGCCAGACGTGCACAAATATGTCCACTCCATTGCCAAGGTTTTTGTCATTGTCACTTGAATTCCAGGAAACCAAAGAATATCAAGTCTTAGGACGACATAAACATGTAATACAGCGTTAAAAACCTTAACCTCTCTTCTTTCATCAGAAAAAAAGAGTTAATTCCTAAATGATATGAGTTATATGTGCTTGAAATGAGGGCAGCTGTCCAAAATACAATGCAATACATACATATTTGATTATATAATAATAATAATAATAATAATAATAATAATAATAATAATAATAATAATAATAATAATAATAATAATAATACATTTCATTTCTAAGTGCATTCATTTCAAGTCACACCATCAGTTCTTCTATGGTTTAGCAGCGGCAGCCACACGCGCCAGCGTTCACTCATCCCGGAAGTAACTCAGATAGATAGAAAGCTAGCTAGCTAGCCAGCTATTGGATAGCGAATAAATAGCTAATAGACAGCCAGATAGCCAACAGCCAAACAGCTGACAGTCAGCTGTACAGCTAATAGGTAGATAGCTAATGAATAGCAAATAAATAGTGAATATATATCTCCAGATAGCCAAGAGCTAGCCAGCTAGACCTCTTACAGTCAGGTAGACAGCTAATAGCTCGCTAGCTAGCTAATGGATAGCAAATAAATAGCGAATATAGATACAGCTTACAGTCAGCTAGACAGCTAATAGCTAGCTAGCTAATGGATAGCAAATAAATAGCGAATATAGATCTCCAGATCCAACAGCGAGCCAGCTAGACAGCTTACAGTCAGCTAGACAGCTAATAGCTAGCTAGCTAATGGATAGTAAATAAATAGCGAATAAAGATACAGCTTACAGTCAGCTAGACAGCTAATAGCTAGCTACCTAGCTAAGTACACAAACTGAGTTGTTCAAGAGAAAGTCAACCAAAAATTGTCTTGAAAATAATGCATTCCGTGCAGGTTTCTGAAATATGAGTTGACCCGTTTTTAGTCTTCTGGCAGGGCGGCCATTTTTAGAATATTAGCTGGGGTTAGCGCCTACTATATAAGGCTTTAACAACAGCTGAAGCTGGAACAAAGCGATAACATGGAATAAAGGGAAATGCTGCCCCTTGTGGAAGTGTAAAAAAATGGCCAGAGGCCATGGCCAGTGCTTTATTGGCACCCAAACAAGAAAAAACAAAACCTGAACACATTCAGGAATGGCGCTCTACGTCACATTTTCAATTACAGAATACATTTGTGAATAGCAGTGAATGAGTTCAATAAAAATGGACATTTTATCAGCTCAACCCCCCCTGCCATTGTCACGTATGATGGCTCTCATTCGTGAAGAGTCAGTGTGAGTTTTGTCTTCAGCCAGTGAAATGTATGCACCATGGCATTGAGGTCAGGTGACCGACTCCCGTTGCGTAACACTGCGCTTCTCTGTGCCTTGAAAAAGTCTCTGGCGGCCTGTTTGCCCCGGGTGCTTTTCTATCTTTGGCTCTCTGCCTTTTCACACCAACGTTTCAAAGCAACTTGTATAAAACGGACCCTTGCGATTGGCTTTTTTAGACCCACTTTCTAAATTAGCTTCAAACTGCCACCAGATGGCGACAAAGTTGCATCTCTCCCTGAACTGGGGCCTAAAATACAAACTACAGTGACACCTCGGTTTACGAACCCCTTGCCTTACGAACTTTTCGGTTCATGAACGTTAACTTTATGAAAATTTTACCTTGGCATACAAACTATTTTTCGGGATACACACGAATCGCCATAATGAGTGATGCGTCGTTCACAAACGAGCCCGTTCTAACAAGAACATGGCAGCCGACTGTTTTTGTCCTGTATTCCCCGCCTCCAGTCTTCGGTTAAAGCCACATGATTGGTCAAGAATGCAGCAGTGAGGGTAGGTGGTTTAAACATTAAAGAGACAGGCAGACGACAGAGAGAGTGACACAATGGATAGAAAACAGTGAAATTTGGACTGGTTTCAACTTTGATAGTTCAAAGGCAGAGTGTAGACTGCAAGGTTAACATTGCCATCAATCAGGCTCCACAAATAACCCGCACAAGCCATCTGTGCACTTGATGCAAAAAGCTATCAATCCAGGTAAACAGAACACAATTGATGAGGAACAAGATAAAATGATCGCAGAGAAAGCACCTACAAGGTATCATTCCTCAAGATGGTGAAAAAAGAAGGCTACATTTCTCATCAAGTGTTTAATGCTGATGAAACCGGCCACTCCATTCCATCAAGCCATCAACGACCATCACAAAGGTAAATAAAACGACTTTATTATACAGTATAGTTTATTTCTTTAATTATAATACCACGGCACATTTATTATACATAAAATAAGGTATATTTTGTGTAGTTTTAAGGCTTAGAAAATTAAAAAGTAGAAAATTGGGTTTTATGGGGACCTGGTAATGGATTATTCTCATTTTAATGGTTTCCTACGGGAAATTAATTTTTGGGATATACACTTTTCGCCTTACACACACTGTCTGGGAACCAATTAAGTTCGTAAGCCAAGGTATCACTTCATTGTCAACAAATGGTGAGTATAGTTTTTGCTTTTTTTGAATGTTGCTGTGCCGATGACCATGTTGTGTATGGGAGCCTTTTACTGAGTGAGTTGCTTGTTCTTTAGCCACAAAGGGACATAAGTCTTCTTGAGCCGGTCCCAAGCCCGGATAAATGCAGAGGGTTGTGTCAGGAAGGGCATCTGACGTATAAGCTTGGCCAAAACAAACATGAGGATCAAACCTCTAAAGATGGAGGACACTGATTTGCTGTGGCGACCCCTTGAAGGGAAAAGCCGAAAGGAAAAGAAGATTTAGAAAACTTTCATTCATAATTTATAGTCCGGTGCCACTTATACACCGGAAAAGGTTTGAAAATATACCATTCATTGGGGGTGCGCCTTGTACTCCGCTGCGTCTTATACACCAGAAAGTACGGTAGACTGGTGCCTTCTGGTTTTTTCTTCAGGATACAAACCCTGATTCACTTTTTTGGGGGGGTTTCACTCGTGAAAAATAAGACAGGATTCCTGAAAATTAGTTTTAGCGTGCACTGCGATGCATATTTTTGGAATGATGAGTAGCCTCCCCAAACATTCAGTGGCCATTTCCTAATCACGACGTTGGCCCAAAAACGGCAAGGCCTGTGCACCAATCACACTTAAGAGCCATTTGGCTTTAGCTCGCCTTGTTTTTTTTCCTCTTTCTGTGGAATGTACGACCTAATTCCGACATAAACATGGCTGTCCATGTTTATATCAGCGGGAGTGGGCCAGGCTTTGGTGTGCGCGTATATGTGTGTGTGTGAGTGTGCGTTTCAAGAGCTAAGTCGACTGGTGCCCATCTGTTCGGACTGTCTGGTGGTCACGCGGAACCGCCCGATGGTGATTGTGTTCCCTTTAATAGCGTTTGTGAAAATGGCTTCGCTGGTTCGCCGGAACTTTCAGACGATTTGAAATTGCACGAATGTTGTGCATTTGCGGCTCAAAGCGACACAACACAACACGAGGATCCATTCCTCATCCACATCATTGGCCTCACATGTCCCGTTTCAATCCTCGTCATAAAGCGCTTTGCCGCTTTGGCCAAATGGGGGAGATTATCGTAATCTGGCACGGGACACCCCTGTTTCACATTTATCCAACCCTCACCCCCGCACCCAAGAGCCTCCTTATGTTGATGATGGTCGCTAGCAACAGTCTGGGTTTTCCAACGTCTCAGTTCTTGTCCGATTCGGTCTTTGATCAAAATTTCGGCGTTTTTAGGACCGAAAACGGATTCTCGAGCAAACTGAGCGCACCTGAATGCACCGCTCGACTCCCCTCCGCTTCCTTATACAGTGATACCTTGGTTTACGAACTTAATTGGTTCCCAGACAGTGTAAGGCGAAAAGTGTATATCCCAAAAATTAATTTCCCATTGGAAACCATTAAAATGAGAATAATCCGTTCCCAGGTCCCCATAAAACAGAATTTTCTACTTTCTAATTTTCTAAGCCTTAAAACTACACAAAATACACCTTGTTTTATGTATAATAAATGTGCTATGGTATTATAATTAAAGAAATGATCTGTACTGTATAATAAAGTTGTTTTGGATTGGATTGGATATGCCTTTATTAGTCTCACAGGTTATTTACCTTTGTGATGGTCGTTGATGGCTTGATGGAATGGAGTGGCCGGTTTCATCAGCATTAAACAGTTGATGAGGAACGTAGCCTTCTTTCACCATCTTAAGGAATGATCCCTTGTAGGTACTTTCTCTGTGATAATTGTATCTAGTTCCTCATCAATGGTGTTCTGTTTAGCTTGGTTGCAGTCTACTCTGCCTTTGAACTATCAAAGTTGAAACTCTCTCACTGTCGTCTGCCTGTCTCTTTAATGTTTAAACCACCCCCCTTACTGCTGCGTTCTTGACCAATCATGCGGCTTTAACCGAAGACTGGGGGCGGGGAATAGAGGACAAAAACAGTCGGCTGCCATTTTGTTGTTAGAACGGGCAAGTTCGCGAACGACACATCACTCATTGAGGCAGCTCCGTGTACGAAAGAAGTGTGTATGGCAAAGTAAATTTTCAGAAATGTTACATTTGTAAACCGAAAAGTTTGCAAGACAAGGGGTTCGTTAACCGAGGTATCACTGTACGTACTTCCTCGTGTCTTATCTCATTGTAACCGACGCATTCGTGTTGTTGAAAATGTTTTTTTAACTAGGAAGCAGACATGTTTGGTTGAGATCAAACACGCAAATGCTGTAAAATAGTTAAAAAAGTGCTTTTAAAGACCTGTTTTCTGGATTTGGAACGGATTACATTTTTTTACATTGATTATAATGGGAAGTGGCGCTTTGGTTTTTGAACAAATCATTTTTCAAATAGGTTTCTAGAACAGATTAGGGTGGGGAAAAAAACTATATTTGACTGTATCATCTGCCCCGCAGGTTCAGAGTTCAACCTGAGAGTGCAGGTCGCTGACAGGCTGACCCATCAGCACCTGAGCCAAGCCGAGGTGACCCTTTACGTCAACTACACCAGAACCAATACGCTTCTTACGGGGGAGGACGGCGGCGTTTTACTGCGGGTCCCATTCCGCAGCGGCTCACCCGTCACAGTAACGGCGTGCCGTAACGGCTACTTGTGCGCGGCGCTTCCCTATGCGGCTATCAAAGCACCAAGTAAGATCGCCCGAGTCGCATTGAGCCGAGCCGGTCTTCCCGACGGCAACGCTTCGCTTTTTCTCAGTTTTTTCTTCAGTGACCGTGCCGCTCGTGCGTCTGACGCAAGGAAACATCTGGCTGTTTGAAGACTCTCTACTGATCGCCGACAAAACCTCCGGTGAGGCGGCGGCGCTGTTTCGTGATTGCGTCGCTGACAATGCCATGAAACCGTTTTGGTTGATGGTGCCTCAGATACGTCGGCGGCGTCCGTTGTCCAGTTTCCTCGGAGTCTGCTCAACCTGACCCAGGGCGGTGACGTCGCGTCTTTGAAAGCCTACCTGACCATCCCCAAACCAGTTTCCGGGGAGGGAGGCTTTCCGAAGACGGCGGGCGTCGTGAAGACTGCAGCAGGTTTTTACAAAGTCGTGTTTGGTTGGAATCGTGGCTGTTTTCTTAAATGACAACCAACACCATTTTTTTTCTTTCCTAACTTACATCAGAAAAACGTTTTATAGCATCTAAAATACCCAAAACATGCAGGTAGTCTAATGCAAAACGCCAATAAAAAATGAGTTATAGTGTCCAAAAACTACTTCAAAATGACCCCAGAAATTGCCAGTTTCAGAAGGTCCCGCCCCCTTGTCCTTGATGTCACGCCAGGACGTCTTTGCCTTGAATTTTTTGCCTAGAATCAAAACAATGGCTTCAGATTCGGAGAAGATGCTTTCTTGTTACTCATCCAGTTATGAATATGATTCAAATAGTTCTGAAGAGGAAAGCATAAATGTTTGCAATCGATTAAATAAGTTTTTCCGTCTCATTTTGAGGTGTCTGGACTCAATGTACCTCCCAGAAAATCCACAAGATGGCGCACAAGCTCCGTTGGAAATGGGCTGATTTGTCTGCTGGGAATTTGTTCAACTAGAATCAAATAGTAGTCTTGAACACACAACGATTCACCATCGCGTTATTTATGTGTTTTCCTTGTAATTTTGCCATCAACACGGATCAACATGAAATTTTCAGACCAAACAAAGTACCCAAAATGCATTGTGTGTCGCTTTCTCAGTCAGGGGCGTTCCAAACGTGACATAACGTCAAGCATCGTCATCAACTCGAAAACAAGACTTCCTGAATATTCAGCGTGTTGGTTGTCCATTAAAGCCTGGTTTTCTATCTCATTGATGTTCCCCCCCTGTCCCCTGTGGCCTCTGTATTTTTGGCTGCCCAAGGGTACACCGGCGTGGAGTTGAATCCGGCGGCGTCCGTGAGCGTGCGACTGTTCTCCGGAGACGCCGAGCTGCATATCCGCGGTCCCATCCAGATCAGCCTAACACTTCCCGACAACTGCGGACTGCGCTCTTCAAACGCGCTGCCGGCGTGGTTGTATAACCGGACCACCGGTGGGTCGCTCGGGTAGATCGTTTAACGGGAGATGCGGTTTGGATTGGATGTCAGCAGATAAACCGGACTCTGTAGTCAGTTTCGTGTTTATTATGTTTGTTAAAGTTAAGTGCCTCGCACGCTGGGTCAGAGAGGACAGTCATTTCGTCTGTGCTGTATGTCATGCATATTAGCATATTTGACCATAAAGCTGACTTTGACTTTGTGATTCAGGTGGTTGGATGCGACGGGGTTTGGGGACGGTGGTGTCGCAAGGTAGAAAACTGACTTGGACATTCACTGCGCCTCAACTCGGTGACTGGATTGCCGCGCCGGTGCCAACCGCCGGAGGTAAAGCGCTAAGCTAACGAACGCCATGCGGCTTTGATATGTCACCAGAATGACAAAGTCTCAACTTCACCATCTGGAATGTGTGTCAATCTTCAGATGTCTTTGGATCCGCCATCTTCCGTGACTTTTTTGTCCAGTATTCCTCTTTACTGCTGGTCGTCTTCGGAGGAACGCTTTGCATGGTCGCTTGCCTTCTCGCCGGATTCATCTATTGTCACGGGTAAGGACGGCTCGTCATGGCCCAGTGTCACGCTCGACTGGATGAAGCCGAATCCAAAATTGCATTTAAACAAGAAACTTTATCCGGTCCATGGAATTCACTTGCTAGTTTGCCCGTCGCTAGCCTCCGTATTTATTGTCACATGCTAACGCTATTAGCTAAAATAGAGGTGTCCAAGTCATTTCTTGCCGCGGGCTACATTGTAGTTAAGGACATTTTGGTTCAGACTTTAACAAGCATCATGGCACTTGACATGCTTGATTTGCTTTAGTGGGCTGAATAAAATTATGTGGTGGGCCAAATTTGGCCCCCGGGCCTTGAGTTGGACACCTGTGTTGGATCAATCCAGATCAATCCAGCTAGCTGGTTGATCGATAGCGAGCTCGATCCCTCGCTAGCTCACTAACTAGCTAGCTCAATAGCTGAGCATGGAATTCCTCAAATTTGATTTGCCTTCGCGGACCGAATAGAATGATGTGTCAGGCCGGATTTGGCCCCCAGGCCTTGTCATGGACACCCGTCATGTAAGGGATTAGCCGGCAAACTGAGTAGAAAAAGAGCTAATTTGCGCACTAGCTAACTCATTCCCTAGCTACAGTAGCTCGCTAGCTAACTCGAACCCCACCTAGCTCTCTAGCTAGTTAGCTCAATAGATGAGCATGTAATTTCACAAGTTTGATTTGCTTTTGCCGGCCGAATAAAATGTTGTGGTGGGCCAGATTTGGCCCCCGGGCCTTGACTTTGACACCTGTGTGGTAAGGCGGCCGGAGATATTTTTAAGTCTTGTCGCTGTCTTCTCTCAAAGCTCGACGAGCCGAACTAAGGCGACACGCACGAAGGCGACGCACACGCTACCGCTGACGACTAAAGACCAATCCACCGCGACGGGCAGCAACGAAGACATCCACCGATCGTCTCCGCGTCAGTGCGCCGCGAAGCACTTGTTGACGCAAAGGAGGCTGGACCAACACGTCACTGTATCGCTAGTGAACGGCAACGGCGTTCTCGGCAATCACAGCGCCGGCGCCGAACCCCACGACGCGATTCCTCCGAGCGCCGTTCCCGCGTCGCCGACCGTCGCCCTGATCTATTACGACCAGCCGGTTGCCATTCCCCATCCGGCGGCGTTTTTCCAAGCCAGCGACCAAGCGCAGCGCTGGAGTCGATCGGAGGTCTTGTACACAGGTGGATCAGAGAAACCGAGGGAGGAAGGTTCCCCCCTGAACGTTTCACGAGGGTCTTCAGGATCTCGGAACCAAGTAGGGAATACCGAAAGACACGCCGACAGCTCAGAAAAAGCTCTGGTCCAGGCAACTAGAGTCCAATGTGGCCTCCTTGAATCCGCATCAGTTCCGGAAACATTAAGCAAAATGGTGAGCGGTCGCCATTCCATGGACGCCGCCTCCGAACTTTCCAAGGTGCCCCCATCGCAGCCTCCCCGGGCCTGGTTTGTGAGTCTGGAGGGTAAACCAGCAGCCGAGATCCGTTACGCCGTCGCTGAGCAGCGACAACGAAGAAGAGCGACGGAAAGTCAGGAGACCAGTTTGGATTCAGGCGTAGACATGATCGAGACCAACCAGGTCGGCGCCAGGAGAGTCATCGCTCTGGAACGGAGCGCTACCTTTGTCAAGAATGCATCAAGCGGCAAAACCCCATCCAGTTGAAATCCAGACGTGATCCGTTATGGGATCGACATTCCCGAGTGGATTCTGTTTGAACAATCTTCGAGGAGCTTCTTGGAGGTTTCTATCTTATTTCTTGCTGACCTTCGTTCTTCTCATTTTTGTCATCTAATAAATGAAATGTGTCTAATAAAGCTGCCTCGCCTGGTTTCTCTTTGTTCAACTTAAGACGTCTTGAAGAAGGTAGCATTTTTTCTTCGTAGGGTTTGGATCTGAACTGTGTTTTGGAAGAGTAACCACTAGAGGTCACACTTGCACCAACTTGGTTTCTTGGATCTGAAGTTGATCAGCCAACCTCTTTGGATGGATACACCCACGTCTCTTCTCGCCAGGAAAGGTATGAAAAGGTGTAGAATAATAATTAACTATCAAGATGGCTATCTAGCTCGATCCCTATCTATCTAGCTTTATATTGTATATCTATGTAGACCTATCGCCCTCTCGCCAGCTATCTCTAGTGGGCTATCTCTAGCTGGCTATCTCTTAGCTGGCTATCTCTAGCGAGCTATCTCTAGCCAGCTATCTCTAGCGGGCTATCTCTAGCCAGCTATCTCTAGTGAGCTATCTCTAGCTATGTATCTCTAGCTCGATATCTCTAGATAGCTATCTGTAGCTAGGTATCTCTAGCGAGCTATCTATGCCGAGATATCTCTAGCTATCTATCTCTAGCGGGCTATCTCTACCGGGCTATCTCATGCGAGCTATATCTATCTCTAGCTGGATATCTCTAACAGGCTATCCCTAGCTATCTATGTCTAGCGGGCTATCTTTAGCGAACTATCTGTAGCGAGCTATCTATCTTTAGCTATCTACCTCTAGCTATCTACTACTAGCGGGCTATCTCTACCGAGCTATCTCTAGCTATCTATCACTAGTGGGCTATCTCTAGCTGGTTATCTCTAGCTGGCTATCTCTAGCAGACTATCCCTAGCGATCTATCTCTAGCGACCTATCTCTAGCGACCTATCTCTAGCGAGGTACCTCTAGCGTGCTATCTCTAGCGTGCTATCTCTAGCGTGCTATCTCTAGCCAGCTATCTCTAGCTATCTATCTTTAGCTTGCTATCTCTAGCTTGCTATTTCTAGCGAGTTATCTCTAGCTATCTGTCTCTCGTGAGCTATCTCTAGCTATCTAGCTCTAGCTGGATATCGCTAGCAGGCTCTCACTATCTATGTCTAGCTAGCTGTCTCTAGCGAGCTATCTCTAGCGAAATACCCCTAGCTATCCCTAACTATCTATATCTAGCTATCTATCTCTAGCTATCTACCTCTAGCGTGCTATCTCTAGCCATCTCATGCCAGCTATCTCTAGCCAGCTATCTCTAGCTATCTATCTCTAGCTTGCTATCTCTAGCGGGCTATCTCTAGCTGGCTATCTCTAGCAGGCTATCTCTAGCTGGCTATCTCTAGTGAGCTATCCCTAGCGAGCTATCCGTAGCTAGCTATATCTAGCTGTTTATCTCTATCATATCTCAAAGAAACGCACAAAGACGTCACATGGCGGCCTGGTGTGCACAATACAAGACAAATGTTGCTCATAAAGTTGGAATGTCCTTTTGCGCTCGGCCTGCAAATGCAGAGCAGCTGTTTCCCGCGGCGCTTCAAGTTGAACGTATGTCACATTGAATGCGAATTAAGTCTTCTGACTTTCCAACTTGGTCGTTTATCTGCCATATTCCTTGATGTGATTTTCGTTTATGTATTTTGGTCGATGTTGCTTGACGTGAACCCTGTTTGTGTCTCGCTAAGGTTTGGGAATGAAAGGATATCCGTGTGTGTGTGTGTGTGTGTTACGGTTGAGTGAAAGTTGGTGTGGGAATGCGACGGCAGTGCACGGCTGAAAGCGCTGCAAGCCGAGAATCGCCGTTATTTTGTTTGACTGTGTTTCTCCCATGCGGATCAGACTGCGGAGGTCTCGTTTGTCCCGATGGACCACCGCTGCCTTGTAGACAAACAAGGTGACACGGGTCTCAGCTGCGCAAATAAAAGGAAATTCTTTCCGATGCCGTGTTGGGATTCGCCGTGTTTGGGCTTCGCCGCCTGAATGCCGAGAGATTAAGGGTCAAGCTTTGGCCACAACGGTGGACGGCCAATAGATTAAAATAGGAAGTAGAGCCCCATTCCAGAATTTATTGGGGTTTTGGGGTTTTTTTTCATGCTTGGGTAAAGCGCTGACCATGGTTTCTGGCAATGTTTTTTTTCCATAAGGGGACAACATTTCCCTTTTTTCCATGCTAGCGCTGTGTTCCAGTTAAAAAAAAACATTGCCAGAAGCCAGTCAAAAGAACAAAAAAAAAAACCAACATGACAACACAAGAGATAGCCAGCTAGATAGCTAGCGAGCTATCTATTAGTTATACGGCTATCTAGCTACGTATGCTAGCCGTCTATCTATTAGCTCTCTATTGGCTAGCTATTAGCTAGCTAGCTTTCTATCTATTTGAGTTACTTCTGGGTTGAGTGAACGCTGGCGTGTATGGCTGCCGCTGCTCCCCCACAGAAAAACTTATCCTGTGACTGAAAAGTGACCTTGAGAGTTTTGAAAGGCACTTAGAAATGTAATGTATTAGTATACAAAATAGAGAACAAAAAAATGTCAAGAACAAATCGACTGTTTGACAGTTTCAAAATGGCAAAAAGGCTCCAGGAGTCAAGCGCTAATTGGGAGCGCGAAAGCTAAGCATGAAACCGCTGTTGACATGGCACGGGAGGCTGCGGCAAATGTCATCTTAATCGAGGCAAATAATCTTTGCGGGGGGTTATGGAGAGGTCAGGAAGGAGGTAGGGGGGGCTATCTTTAGCGCTCGGTGACGGAATAGCGGCGAAGCAACTTGGATGCGCTTGCAGCCTAGAGCAGGGGTGGGCAAACTTTTTGACTCGCAGGCCACAATGGGTTCTAAAATTTGACAGAGGAGAGAGAATTTAGAGGGAGTGTTTGGGCCCGATATACTAAACCTAAAGCATTAAAAGACAACCGACGCCTCTGGACAAGTTGTGTCCTTAATTTGTAAAATCACTTAAAATGTCTTCTACTGAGCGTATTTTACAAAGATTCCACCACATATAGCTATATTTTACTTTTTAAGACTCGCGCTGAATATTCAGGAAGTCTTGTTTTTGAGTTTGTGACGATTCCTGACGTGACATCACGTCAGGAACGCCCCTGACCGAGAAAGGGACACACAATGCATTTTGGGTCTTTTGTTTGGTCTAAAAACTTCGTGTTGATGGCAAAATTAGAAGGAAAAAACAAACAACGCGATGGTGAATCGTTGTGTGTTGCACCAAGACTACTATTTGATACTAGTTGACACAACTTCCCAGCAGACAAATCAGCCCATTTCCAACGAAGCTTGGGCGCCATCTTGTGCATTTTCTGGGACACTACATTGGAGTACTGAAGGCTCGAATTGATACGGAAGGACTTCTTTAATCGATTGCAAACAGTTATGCTTTCCTCTTCAGAACTATTTGAATCATATTCATAACTGGATGAGTAATTAGAAAGCATCTTCTCCGAATCTGGGGCCATTGTTTTGATTCTAGAGCCATTGTTTTGATTCTAGGCAAGACGTCCTGGCGTGATTTCACGAACAAGGGTGCGGGACCTTCTGAAACTGAAACTTTCTGAGGTCATTTTGAAGTAGTTTTGGGACACTTTGAGTCATTTTTATTAGTGTTTTGCATTTGACTAAAAATATCAGCCTGCATGTTTAGAGTATTTTAGATGCTATAAAATGTTTTTCTGATGTCAGTTAGGAAACAAAACAATGGTGTCGGTTGTCCTTTAAATGTAGTGTGTGCAAACCTCATAGCTCAGTAAGGACACTACAACCCAATTTATTAACTGTCTTTCAAATGTGAAAAATAGCCCTTATCAGTTAATAAATTTGTCTCAAGGAATATGCAAGATATGGCGTTTACAGACTATTTTGCAAATACTGGGAGGATGATTAAAATAACATGCACACTGTGATTTATCAAGATTGCGTCTCTTCTTAAGGTTCAATCGAAGGTGCAAAGTTAAAGAAATCAACAATTATTAAAAAAATGGAATCACTTTCAACATTCAAAACATATTATTACACAACGAAATACTCAAGCTCAATAATATCTACTTGTGTTAAACAAGCACATAGACTGTATTAAATATCCTACCTGCAGCTAAAATGTGCATACTCGGCACGACAACCAATCAGAAGCCTGCTTTTTGCTTCGGACTTTCCCGAGCGTTATAAGATCGTGCATTTGCATATAATTTTCCAAAGTAGATGCACAGAACTTCAGCCCCAGAAGAAAGATTCAAAAGAAGATAACAAAATTTATGATGCTATAAAACATCAACGTACATTATACCGTGACTGTAAAGTGTCCTTGAGAGTTTTGAAAGGCGACGCAAACATTGCATTGCCGACAAACGACAACTGGCGCAAAACCTTAAGCAAGGGATATTTAAAGGACAACCGACATCACTTTTTTGTTTCCTAACTGACATCAGAAAAACGTTTTATAGCATCTAAAATACCCAAAACATGCAGTATGACATTTTTCGTCAAAAGCAAAATACCCATAAAAATGACTTAAAGTGTCCAAAATCTGCAAAAAAAAAAAAGTAACCCGGAAGTGGCCAGTTTCAGAAGGTCGCGCCCCCATGTTCATGGTGTCACCCCAGGACGTCTTGCCTTGCTGGAGAATCAAAAAAATGGCTTCAGATTCGGAAATATGCTTTCTTGTTACTCATCCAGTTATGAATATGATTCAAATAGTTCTGAAGAGGAAAGCATACATGTTTGCAATCGATTAAATAATTTATTCCCTGCCATTTTGAGGCAATATGGAGGGACATGTAGCACCAAAAAAGAGGCAGAAAATGTCGACAAAGCTCAGTGTAAGGAATTAATCAGCCCGTTTCCATAGGCTGATTAATTCCTTACACGGAGCTTTGTCACCCTCTTCTGCCTCTTTTTGGTGCAACACAAAGTTTTCAGACCAAACGAGTACAGCAAAATGCATTGACATGATGGAAGGACTGCTACAATGTGTCCTTTTTTCGGTCAGGGGCGTTCCTTCAGTGACGTAGGGTGAGAACTCGTCACCAACTCAAAAACAAGACTTCCAGAATATTCAGCGCAAGTCTTAAAACGTAAAATATAGCTATATGCGGTGGAATCTTTGTAAAATCGTAGTCAATAGAAGTCATTTGAAGCCATTTTACAAATTATGGACACAACTTATCCGGAGACGTCGGTTGTCCTTTAACGTAAATTAAGCAAGGGAGCATTTGTGGTAGTTACATACTTAATTAAAAAAAATCCTTTATACTTTAAAACAATGGTTTATTTGCGAATAGTCGTTTTATTGTGTTTCAAGTTGTGAAAAATGGGGCAGGCAACTTTATGGCCGGGCAGGCAACTTTTCACAGTAGTTTGCCCATGTCTGGCCTAGAGGAAGCGTTTGCTAGCAATTTAAAAAGGCTGCGCATATTTGGAATGGCCGCAAATTTAGCTTCTCTCGGGGGACGAGGCCCCGACATGGGTTTTTGTCCATGTTTCCCCTCTGCCGTCTCGTCTGTTTTCATCATCAACACCTGGCCCGCAAACGGGCCTCCTTATGTAACGCCGCGGCCATCAAGCGTGTTGGCGTCTTTCCTTCCATGGAAAGCGTGTCATTGGGCTAAAATGGCCGTCTCAACCCAAGATGGCCGACTTCCTTTTCCTCTTTCTCTGATTGACGTATCCACTCAACTTCACAACTCGGAGTTCCGAGTGACTTTTGGCGCACTCGTTGAAGAAACTGGGGATGAACGTGACCCCGTGGAGGAAAAACAAACGTATATCTTGGCACTGACCTCTTCCGTTGCAGGAAATGAATGCGGCAGAGCCAAAGTTGTGGGGAACGCCGCAAAATTTTCCAATTCTGTCATCACCATTGGAATTCTTTATCACAATCCAGATTTCGTGTCATGCTAGGACATCGGTGTCAAAGTCAAGGCCCAACCGCTCGCTAGTGATTAAGCTAGCTAGCGACTGAGCTCCCTTATGATTGAGCTAGCTAGCGATTAAGCTACCTTGTGATTGAGCTAGCTAGCGATTGAGCTAGGTAGCGATCGAGCTAGGTAGTGACCGAGCTAGCTAGTGACCGAGCTAGCAATGGATTGAGCTAGCTATATCAAACGAGCTAGCGATCTAGCTCGCTGGCTCATCCCTTACATCACAGGTTTCAAAGTCACATCACATTTTTTTGACCCGCGAAAGCAAATCAAACTTGTGAAATTCCATGATCATCTAACAAGGTAGCTAGTGATCGAGCTAGCTAGCAATAGAGCTAGCTAGCGATCGAGGTAGCTAGCGATTGAAAATCTTTATCACAATTCAGATTTTGCGTCATGTTAGGTCTCCGGTGTCAAAGTCAAGGCCTATTCGCTAGCTAGCGATAAAGCTAGCTAGTGATGAAGCTAGCTAGCGATTGAGTTACCTAGTGATCGAGCTAGCAATCAAGCTATCTAGTGACCGGGCTAGCTAGCAATCAAGCCAGCTAGCGACCAAGCCAGCCAGCTTGATTGCTAGCTAGCTAACTCTCTTTCTAGCTCGCTGGCTAATCCCTTAACTTCAATGTCACCCGCGGAAAAAAATGACTTTGACACCCCTGCGCTAGGCCGTCTTTAAATAGAAGTCAGCCTGAAGAGATTTGTAGCACTGTGTTGTTAGCATCCCCTTTGTTTCTTCGACGGATTCGTACGTCCAAGGTATTATTGTTTTTTATCCATATGTCTGTGTAAGCTCTCAGTCGTACAGGAGTGGTCCATCGATGAGAAGGTTTCTATCCATCTGCAAAAAATAGCTCGGATTGTTCCAAATCATTCTATGGCGCGATATTAATACATGTCGTCACGTAAACAAATGTTCAGGCTTCCGGAATCCGGCGCGCTTGCCCTTTTGTTCTACATATTGTGCAGCGTGTAACGTTTTGCTCGACCCCGAACGCTCGACAGGAAGCGCCGTGACAAAAGGTTCAACAAACACATGCCGGGAGGCGCTCGGGTGTTCCGCCAGGCGGGAGTTCAGCGCTCGGGCGCGTGTGCCGTTTCATTGCGGACACTGCGCTTGAAATTGACTTTTTTTGTTGTTTTTGTTTGTTTCCATCTGGGATTCATTTGGTTGGATCGCAGGCTGGACAATTCCCTCCGTGTCCGTTTGGGCACACCCGCCGTCCGTGTTTAGAGATGCGAATTGGGCGACTTAATCTCACACGACGCCATTGGCGTAATAATAATAATAATAATAATAATAACAATAATAATAAATTTCATTTATAAGCGCCTTTCAAAACTCTCAAGGTCACTTTACAGTCACAGGATAAGTTTGCTGTGGGTGAGCAGCGGCAGCCACACGCGCCAGCGTTCACTCAACCCGGAAGTAAATAGATACAAAGCTAGCTAACCAGCTAGTAGATAGTTAATAGATAGCCAACAAATAACTAGCTAGATAGCTATCCTCCTAGATAGTTGTATAGCTCATAGCTAGCTAGATAGTTAGCTAATACACTGAATGTCACTATTAAATACACAGATAGAAAGCGAGCGAGCCAGCTAGTAGATAGCAAATAGATAGCCAACAGATAGCTAGCTAGATAGCTAGCCACTTAGATAGCTATATAACTAAAATTTAGCCAGCTAGATAGCTCATACACTGACTGTCACGAATTAAATTAATATGGGGAAACATTGATCACCGTCAAACGCAATCAACTCGGAGCTTTTGCTAATTTGAGGCTAATCGGGTTTTGCTAATTGGATGATTGATGGCGGGGATCTCTGCTCCGCTCGGCGATTCGGGGTAGGAAGTTGCCACGGCGACTTCCTTCCTACACTCGCTGGCTCCTTTTTTTGACAGCGATTGTGATCGATGGGACTCGAGCGAGTCGTCTTTAAAGTCAACAAGCGACTTAGCAGACGCCGCCCGACGGAAGGGGGGGGGGCATAGGGAGTCGTTGCCGGCACGCCGGAGCCAAACTTTTCCTGGCCGTGTGCCCGTTTCATGGCGGTCCCCAATGCAAATGAAACAGAAATGAAAACAGGGATTTAAATTCCATCCATCCGTTTTCTCATCCGCGTAACAGATCACAAAAATGCTAGTCAGCGATCGTGCAATCTTGGTTGATCACAGGTGTCAAAGTCGAGGCCCACGGGCCAAATCTGGCCCACCACATCATTTAATTCGACCCACGAAAGCTAATCGAACTTGTGAAATTCCATGCTCATCTTTCGAGGTAGCTCGCTAGCTTGCAAGCGATTCAACTTGTTAGTTCTCTCTCTAATCAGCTATCTGGCTAATCCCTGACATCATAGGTGTCAAAGTCAAGGCCCGGGGGCCAAATGTGGCCCGCCACATCATTCTATTCGGCCCGCAAAAGGAAATCAAACTTGGGAAATCCCAAGATCAAGCTAGCTTGCCAGGTTACTTTCTATCTTGCTTGATCACTAGCAAGCTCGCTAGCTAGCTATCTTGACCGCTTACTTGCTAGATTTATTGGTCACTAGCAAGCTGGCTAGCTAGCTCTCTTTCTGTTGAACTATCTGGCTAATCCTTTACATACCAGGTGTCCAAGTCAAGGCCCGGGGGCCAAAGCTGGCCCGCCAAATCATTTTATTCAGCCCGTGAAGGCAAATCAAACTTTGGAAATTCAATGCTCATCTTTCGAGCTAGTTAGCGACCGAGGTAGCTAGCGATTGAGCTAGCAAAGTAGCGATCAAGCTAGCTAATGATCAAGCTCGCTTTCTAGCTCGCTGGCTCACCCCTTACATTTTTTATTTCAAATTTGAAAACTAGTTAATCATTCATTTGTTGCTTGCTAGTGATCAAGTGAGCTAGCAAGTAAGCTAACCAGCTCTCTTTCTATTCAGCTATATGGCTAATCCTTTAAATCACAGGTGCTCAAGTCAAGGCCCGGGGGCCGAATATGGTCCGCTACATCATTTTATTCGGCCCGCTAAAACAAATCAAACTTGTGAGCGAGCTAGCTTGCTGGCTTTCTCGCTAGCTGGCTTCCCCAAATTCATAATGGCCCCCGAGAAAAAAAACGTAACTTCACTGTGGCCCTCCCGCTGCAAGAAATGACTTTGACACTCTTGGTGTAGATCATTCAAGCGGTGTGATGTGTTGAAGAACTGAACACATACGTGGGCTGCCGCTTTTTATATCCTCACTCCAAATTGTTGTTTTGCGGCGTGTTGACTGTCACTTGAAGTGGGCGCCGAGGTCACGTGACTCACCGTTGCCATGACTCATCCGCGCCGAACACCTTTGCAAGCGCGCAGGTCAAAACAGCTTGAGCTTCCGAGTCCGCTCCCTATTTTTAGAGCGCCGACCCTCTTCCGCTCGATGGATAGCGGATGTTTCCAAACCTTCTTTGTGGAGGGGAATTTCATAGGGTCAACAATTTAGCACCGAAAGACCATATAGTGATACCTTGGCTTATGAACTTAATTGGTTCCCAGATAGAGTGTGTAAGGCAAAATGTGTGTATCTCAAAAATTAATTTCCCATAGGAAACCATTAAAATGAGAATAATCCGTTCCCAGATCCCCATAAAACATAATTTATTATTATTATATTTATTATTATTACTATTATTATAAATAATACTATTATTATTACTATTATTATTTTTATTGTTATTATTAGTAGTAGTAGTGGTAGTGGTAGCGGTAGTAGTCGTAGTAGTAGTATTAGTAGTAGTATGACAATTATTAGTAGTAGTACAAGTAGTAGTAGTAGTAGTAGTAGGAGACTAGTTTATTTATTTATTCATTATTATTATTATTATTATTATTATTATTATTATTATTAGTAGTAGTAGTAGTAGTAGTAGTAGTAGCAGTAGTACTGTATTTATTACTAGTATTATTATTATTAGTAGTACAGTGATACCTGAGCTTACGAACTTAATTTGTTCCCAGACACAGTGTGTAAGGCGAAAAGTGTGTATCCCAAAAATTAATTTCCCATAGGAATCCATTAAAATGAGAATAATCCATTCCCAGGTCCCCATAAAACATAATTTTCTACTTTTTAATTTTCTAAGCCTTA
The DNA here is from genome assembly GCF_051943395.1 of Hippocampus bargibanti. NCBI lineage: Eukaryota > Metazoa > Chordata > Actinopteri > Syngnathiformes > Syngnathidae > Hippocampus > Hippocampus bargibanti. The sequence continues at coordinate 5,661,439 of NC_142741.1, read as the reverse complement.
AAACTACACAAAATACACATTATTTATGTATAATAAATGTGCTATGGTATTATAATTAAAGAAATAAACTGTACTGTGTAATATCAGAATCAGAAAACCTTTATTTGTCCCACAATGGGGAAATTTGCATAATCAAGTCGTTTTATTTACCTTTGTGATGGTCGTTGATTGTTTGATGGAATGGAGTGGCCGGTTTCATCAGCATTAAACACTTGATGAGGAACGTAACCTTCTTCTTTCACCATCTTGAGCAATGATCCCTTATAGGTGCTTTCTCTGTGATCATTTTACCTAGTTACTCATCAATTGTCTTCTGTTTAGTTGGGTTGATAGCTTTTTGCATCAGGTGTACAGATGGCGTATGCGGGCTATTTGTGGAGCCTGATTGATGGGATATTTTAACCTTGCAGTCTACACTCTGCCTTTGAACTATCAAAGTTGAAACAAGTCCAAATTTCATTGTTTTCTATCCCTTTTGTCACTCCCGCTCTGTCGTCTGCCTGTCTCTTTAATGTTCAAACCACCTACCCTCACTGCTGCGTTCTTGACCAATCACGTGGCTTTAACCAAAGACTGGGGGCAGGAAATAGAGGACAAAAAATGTCGGCAGCCATTTTCTTTTTTGGAGAATGGCTTCACTCTCTCTGTCTGTAAACACCTCCCCCCCCAGCTCACTGCTGCATTCTTGACCAATCACGTGGCTTTAACCGACGACTGGGAGCGGGGGAAAGAGGACCAAAACAAGCCGACTGCCATTTTCTTGTCAGGAGAACGAGCAGGTTCGCGAAAGACACATCACTCATTGCGGCAGCTCTGTGTCTATCCCGAAAAATAGTTCGTACGCCAAGGTAAAATTTTCATAAATTTAACGTTCGTAAACCGAAAAGTTCGTAAGCCAAGGGGTTCGTAAACCGTGGTATATCACTGCATTTTCTTTGACGGAGGCAGCACTTCATCACCAAAACAATACTTGGCCAGCATGCGATTGACCTAGCTAGCTAGCTCGCTTTCTATTCAGCTAGCTGGCTAATCCCTTACATGACACGTGTCCAAGTCAATTCCCCCGGTTTAATCCAAAGGGTTTCTGAAAGCCTTCATCGAGAATGTCTTGGAATTTCCGAGCATATCACTCGGACGCGTGACTCCGGACTCGGAAGGTTGGAGCTCTGCCTGCAAATGGAATGTTTGGAAGGCGGGTGACCGTTGACTTTGCTGGTGTTTTTCTTTCAAAGGCAGTGCGCCTTGGATGACGGAGTGATTTGAGTTAGGTTTGGACAAATGTTGAAAATCTCCGGGACAATTGCAGGAAGACGCTCGACTAGCCAGCGGCGGAGCCTCTTAGTCATTAGGCGAGACGAGACACACAGACGTTTTCCCCAATTATAGCGACAATGACCTATGTGTTTTTTCGGCGAAGAACTATACATGGTGTTTTGGGGGTTTTTTTTCGGGCTAAAAACGCCTTACTATACATGGTCGTTTTTTTCCGATAAAAACACATTACTATACATGGTTGTTTTTTCCGGCTAAAAGCACCTTACTATACATGTTTTTTTTTTCAGATAAAAATGCCTTACTATATATACATTGTTGTTTCGGTCAAAAGCGCCTTACTGTACAGGGTAGTTTTTTTGTTGCGCTAAAATGCCTTACTATACACGGCCGTTTTTTTCAGGCTAAAAATGCCTTGTTTGTTTTTTTGGCTAAAAACGCCTCACTATGGTTGTTGTTTTTTTTTTTTTTTTTTTTTTGGGGGGGGGGGGCTAAAAACGCTTTATTATACATGGTTGTTTTTTATACATGGTTGTTTTTTTTCAGATAAAAATACCTTACTATACATGGTAATTTTTTTTTCGGGCCAAAAACGCCTTACTATACATGGTTGTTTTTTTCAGCGCAAAATGCCTTATTATACACAGTTGTTTTTGTCAGCTAAAAACGCCTTACTATACATGATGGTTTTTTTTTTTTTTTTTTCTCAAAACGCCTTACTATATATGGTGTTTTTTTTTCCGGGCCAAAAACGCCTTACTATACATGGTGGTTTTTTTTAGGCTAAAAACGCCTTACTGTACATGGTTGGTTTTTTTTCAGATAAAAACGCCTTACTACACAAGGTCGTTTTTTTTCACACTAACAACGCCTTACAGTCGTTTTTTTAAAAACGCCTTACTGTACATGGTAGCTTTTTTTGCGATGAAAATGCCTTACTATACATGGTCGTTTTTTTCGGGCTGAAAATGCCTCACGAGACATGATCGTTTTTTTTTGGGCAAAAATGCCTTCATCTACATGGTCGTTTTTTTTTCGCCAAAAACGCCTTACTATACATGGTGTTTTTTTTTTTGGCTAAAAATGCCTTACTATACAGGGTCATGTTTTTTCTGGCCAAAAACGCCTTATTGTACATGGTTGTTTCTTTCGGCTAAAAACGCCTTATTATACATGGTCGTTTTTTGGGCCAAAAAACGGCTTACTATACATGGTCGTTTCTTTTAAGCAAAAAAACGTCTGACAATACATGGTCGTTTTTCAGTCAAAAACGCCTTACTATACATGGTCGCTTTTTTTTGGGCCAAAAATGCCTGACTATCCATGGTCATTTTTTTCGGCCAAAAATGTCTTACTATACATGGTCATTATTTTATTTTTTTGCCAAAAATGTCTTACTATACATGGTCATTTTTTTCGGCCAAAAATGTCTTACTATACATGGTCATTTTTTTTTTTTTTTTTTGCCAAAAATGCCGGACTATACATGGTCGTTTTTTTCGGGTAAAAATGCCTGACTATACATGGTCATCTTTTTTGGCCAAAAATGGCTTACTACACATGGTCGTTTTTTTTCAGCTAAAAATGCCTTACTATACATGGTTGTTTTTTTTTTTTTTTTTCAGATAAAAACGGCTTATTATACAAGGTCATTTTTTTTCACACTAACAACGCCTTACAGTGGTTTTTTTTTTTTTTCTTACTGTACATGGTAGCTTTTTTTTGCGATGAAAATGCCTTACTATACATGGTCGTTTTTTCCGGGCTGAAAATGCCTTACGAGACATGGTCGTTTTTTTTGGGCAAAACTGCCTTACTCTACATGGTTGTTTTTTTTTCGCCCAAAACGCCTTACTATACATGGTGTTTTTTTTTGGGCCAAAAATGGCTTACTACACATGGTCGTTTTTTTCGGATAAAAATGCCTGACTATACATTGTCATTTTTTTCGGCCAAAAATGCCTGACTATACATGGTCGTTTTTTTCAGCTAAAAACGCCTTACTATACATGGTCGGTGTTTTTCGGCTAAAAACGCCTTACTATACATGGTCGTTTTTTTCAGCTAAAAACGCCTTACTATACATGGTCGTTTTTTTCAGCTAAAAACGCCTTACTATACATGGTCATTTTTTTCAGCTAAAAACGCCTTACTATACATGGTCGGTTTTTTTTGGTCAAAAACGCCTTACTATACATGGTAGTTTTTTTCGGGCTGAAAATGCCTTACGAGACATGGTCGTTTTTTTGGGGCAAAAATGCCTTACTATAAATAGTCGTTTTTTTCGGCCAAAAATGCCCTACTATACATGGTGGGGTTTTTTGGGCCAAAAATGGCTTACTACACATGGTCGTTTTTTTTCGGATAAAAATGCCTGACTATACATGGTCATTTTTTTTGGCCAAAAATGTCTTACTATACATGGCCTTTTTTTTTCGGAAAAAAATGCCCTACTATACATGGTCGTTTCTTTTGGCCAAAAATAGCTTACTACACATGGTCATTTTTTTCAGCTAAAAATGCCTTACTATACATGGTTGTTTTTTTCGGGTAAAAATGCCTGACTATATATGGTCATCTTTTTTGGCCAAAAATGTCTTACTATACATGGTCGTTTTTTTCGGCCAAAAATGCCTTACTATAAATAGTGTTTTTTTTTTCGGTCAAAAATGCCTGACTATACATGGTCATTTTTTTCGGCCAAAAATGTCTTACTATACATGGTCATTTTTTTTCTTTTTTCGGCCAAAAATGCCTGACTATACATGGTCATTTTTTTCGGCCAAAAATGTCTTACTATACATGGTCGTTTTTTTTCTTTTTTTGCCAAAAATGCCTTACTATACATGGTCGTTTTTTTCGGCCAAAAATGCCTTACTATAAATAGTCGTTTTTTTCGGCCAAAAATGCCTGACTATACATGGTCATTTTTTTCGGCCAAAAATGTCTTACTATACATGGTGGTTTTTTTTGGGCCAAAAATGCCTGACTATACATGGTCATTTTTGTCGGCAAAAAATGCCCTAGTATACATGATCGTTTTTTTTTTTCCAAAAATGTCTTGCTATACATGGTCGCTTTTTTTCAGCTAAAAATGCCTTACTAAACATGGTCGTTTTTTTGGGCCAAAAATGCCCTACTATACATGGTCGTTTTTTTGGGCCAAAAATGCCTTACTATAATAAGTTTTTTTTTTCGGCCAAAAATGCCCTACTATACATGGTCGTTTTTTTGTTTTTTTTTTGCCAAAAATGCCTTACGATACATGACTTTTTTTTCAGCTAAAAATGCCTTGCTATACATGGTCGTTTTTTTTCGGCCTAGAATGCCCTACTATACATGGTCGTTTTTTTGGGCTAAAAATGCCTGACTATACATGATCATTTTTTTCGGCCAAAAATGCCTTCCTATAAATAGTCGTTTTTTTTCGGCCAAAAATGCCCTACTATACATGGTGGGGTTTTTTTGTGCCAAAAATGCCTTACTATACATGGTCGTTTTTTTCCGCCGAAAATGCCTGACTATACATGGTCATTTTTTTCGGCCAAAAATGTCTTACTATATATGGTCGTTTTTTTTTTCTTTTTTGCCAAAAATGCCTTACTATACATGGTCGTTTTTTTCGGCCCAAAATGCCTTACTATAAATAGTCGTCTTTTTCGGCCAAAAATGCCTGACTATACATGGTCATTTTTTTCGGCCAAAAATGTCTTACTATACATGGTCGTTTTTTTTGGTTTTTTTTTTGCCAAAAATGCCTTACGATACATGACTTTTTTTTCAGCTAAAAATGCCTTACTATACATGGTCGTTTTTTTTTTTTCGGCCAAGAATGCCCTACTATACATGGTCGTTTTTTTGGGCTAAAAATGCCTGACTATACATGGTCGTTTTTTTCAGCTAAAAACGCCTTACTATACATGGTCGTTTTTTTTTGGTCAAAAACGCCTTACTATACATGGTCGTTTTTTTCAGCTAAAAACGCCTTACTATACATGGTCGGTGTTTTTCGGCTAAAAACGCCTTACTATACATGGTCGTTTTTTTCAGCTAAAAACGCCTTACTATACATGGTCGTATTTTTCAGCTAAAAACGCCTTACTATACATGGTCATTTTTTTCAGCTAAAAACGCCTTACTATACATGGTCGGTTTTTTTTGGTCAAAAACGCCTTACTATACATGGTCGTTTTTTTCGGGCTGAAAATGCCTTACGAGACATGGTCGTTTTTTGGGGCAAAAATGCCTTACTATAAATAGTCGTTTTTTGGTGGTGGGGTTTTTTGGGCCAAAAATGGCTTACTACACATGGTCGTTTTTTTCGGATAAAAATGCCTGACTATACATGGTCATTTTTTTCGGCCAAAAATGTCTTACTATATATACATGGCCTTTTTTTTCGGAAAAAAATGCCCTACTATACATGGTCGTTTCTTTTGGCCAAAAATAGCTTACTACACATGGTCATTTTTTTCAGCTAAAAATGCCTTACTATACATGGTCGTTTTTTTCGGGTAAAAATGCCTGACTATATATGGTCATCTTTTTCGGCTAAAAATGCCTTACTATACATGGTCGTTTTTTTCGGCCAAAAATGCCTTACTATAAATAGCTTTTTTTTTCGGCCAAAAATGCCTGACTATACATGGTCATTTTTTTCGGCCAAAAATGTCTTACTATACATGGTCGTTTTTTTTCTTTTTTCGGCCAAAAATGCCTGACTATACATGGTCATTTTTTTCGGCCAAAAATGTCTTACTATACATGGTCGTTTTTTTTCTTTTTTTGCCAAAAATGCCTTACTATACATGGTCGTTTTTTTCGGCCAAAAATGCCTTACTATAAATAGTCGTTTTTTTCGGCCAAAAATGCCTGACTATACATGGTCATTTTTTTCGGCCAAAAATGTCTTACTATACATGGTGGTTTTTTTTGGGCCAAAAATGCCTGACTATACATGGTCATTTTTGTCGGCAAAAAATGCCCTAGTATACATGATCGTTTTTTTTTTTTTTCCAAAAATGTCTTGCTATACATGGTCGCTTTTTTTCAGCTAAAAATGCCTTACTAAACATGGTCGTTTTTTTGGGCCAAAAATGCCTTACTATACATGGTCGTTTTTTTCGGCCAAAAATGCCTTACTATAAAGAGCTTTTTTTTTTCGGCCAAAAATGCCTGACTATACATGGTCATTTTTTTCGGCCAAAAATGTCTTACTATACATGGTCGTTTTTTTTCTTTTTTTGCCAAAAATGCCTTACTATACATGGTCGTTTTTTTCGGCCAAAAATGCCTTACTATAAATAGTCGTTTTTTTCGGCCAAAAATGCCTGACTATACATGGTCATTTTTTTCGGCCAAAAATGTCTTACTATACATGGTGGTTTTTTTTGGGCCAAAAATGCCTGACTATACATGGTCATTTTTGTCGGCAAAAAATGCCCTAGTATACATGATCGTTTTTTTTTTTTCCAAAAATGTCTTGCTATACATGGTCGCTTTTTTTCAGCTAAAAATGCCTTACTAAACATGGTCGTTTTTTTGGGCCAAAAATGCCCTACTATACATGGTCGTTTTTTTGGGCCAAAAATGCCTTACTATAATAAGTTGTTTTTTTCGGCCAAAAATGCCCTACTATACATGGTCGTTTTTTTGTTTTTTTTTTGCCAAAAATGCCTTACGATACATGACTTTTTTTTCAGCTAAAAATGCCTTGCTATACATGGTCGTTTTTTTTCGGCCTAGAATGCCCTACTATACATGGTCGTTTTTTTTGGGCTAAAAATGCCTGACTATACATGATCATTTTTTTCGGCCAAAAATGCCTTCCTATAAATAGTCGTTTTTTTTCGGCCAAAAATGCCCTACTATACATGGTGGGGTTTTTTTGTGCCAAAAATGCCTTACTATACATGGTCGTTTTTTTCCGCCGAAAATGCCTGACTATACATGGTCATTTTTTTCGGCCAAAAATGTCTTACTATATATGGTCGTTTTTTTTTTTCTTTTTTGCCAAAAATGCCTTACTATACATGGTCGTTTTTTTCGGCCCAAAATGCCTTACTATAAATAGTCGTCTTTTTCGGCCAAAAATGCCTTACGATACATGACTTTTTTTTCAGCTAAAAATGCCTTACTATACATGGTCGTTTTTTTTTCGGCCAAGAATGCCCTACTATACATGGTCGTTTTTTTGGGCTAAAAATGCCTGACTATACATGGTCGTTTTTTTCAGCTAAAAACGCCTTACTATACATGGTCGTTTTTTTTTTGGTCAAAAACGCCTTACTATACATGGTCGTTTTTTTCAGCTAAAAACGCCTTACTATACATGGTCGGTGTTTTTCGGCTAAAAACGCCTTACTATACATGGTCGTTTTTTTCAGCTAAAAACGCCTTACTATACATGGTCGTTTTTTTCAGCTAAAAACGCCTTACTATACATGGTCATTTTTTTCAGCTAAAAACGCCTTACTATACATGGTCGGTTTTTTTTGGTCAAAAACGCCTTACTATACATGGTCGTTTTTTTCGGGCTGAAAATGCCTTACGAGACATGGTCGTTTTTTGGGGCAAAAATGCCTTACTATAAATAGTCGTTTTTTGGTGGTGGGGTTTTTTGGGCCAAAAATGGCTTACTACACATGGTCGTTTTTTTCGGATAAAAATGCCTGACTATACATGGTCATTTTTTTCGGCCAAAAATGTCTTACTATATATACATGGCCTTTTTTTTCGGAAAAAAATGCCCTACTATACATGGTCGTTTCTTTTGGCCAAAAATAGCTTACTACACATGGTCATTTTTTTCAGCTAAAAATGCCTTACTATACATGGTCGTTTTTTTCGGGTAAAAATGCCTGACTATATATGGTCATCTTTTTCGGCTAAAAATGCCTTACTATACATGGTCGTTTTTTTCGGCCAAAAATGCCTTACTATAAATAGCTTTTTTTTTCGGCCAAAAATGCCTGACTATACATGGTCATTTTTTTCGGCCAAAAATGTCTTACTATACATGGTCGTTTTTTTTCTTTTTTCGGCCAAAAATGCCTGACTATACATGGTCATTTTTTTCGGCCAAAAATGTCTTACTATACATGGTCGTTTTTTTTCTTTTTTTGCCAAAAATGCCTTACTATACATGGTCGTTTTTTTCGGCCAAAAATGCCTTACTATAAATAGTCGTTTTTTTCGGCCAAAAATGCCTGACTATACATGGTCATTTTTTTCGGCCAAAAATGTCTCACTATACATGGTGGTTTTTTTTGGGCCAAAAATGCCTGACTATACATGGTCATTTTTGTCGGCAAAAAATGCCCTAGTATACATGATCGTTTTTTTTTTTTTCCAAAAATGTCTTGCTATACATGGTCGCTTTTTTTCAGCTAAAAATGCCTTACTAAACATGGTCGTTTTTTTGGGCCAAAAATGCCCTACTATACATGGTCGTTTTTTTGGGCCAAAAATGCCTTACTATAATAAGTTGTTTTTTTCGGCCAAAAATGCCCTACTATACATGGTCGTTTTTTTGTTTTTTTTTTTGCCAAAAATGCCTTACGATACATGACTTTTTTTTCAGCTAAAAATGCCTTGCTATACATGGTCGTTTTTTTTCGGCCAAGAATGCCCTACTATACATGGTCGTTTTTTTGGGCTAAAAATGCCTGACTATACATGATCATTTTTTTCGGCCAAAAATGCCTTCCTATAAATAGTCGTTTTTTTCGGCCAAAAATGCCCTACTATACATGGTGGGGTTTTTTTGTGCCAAAAATGCCTTACTATACATGGTCGTTTTTTTCCGCCGAAAATGCCTGACTATACATGGTCATTTTTTTCGGCCAAAAATGTCTTACTATATATGGTCGTTTTTTTTTTCTTTTTTGCCAAAAATGCCTTACTATACATGGTCGTTTTTTTCGGCCCAAAATGCCTTACTATAAATAGTCGTCTTTTTCGGCCAAAAATGCCTGACTATACATGGTCATTTTTTTCGGCCAAAAATGTCTTACTATACATGGTCGTTTTTTTGTTTTTTTTTTTGCCAAAAATGCCTTACGATACATGACTTTTTTTTCAGCTAAAAATGCCTTACTATACATGGTCGTTTTTTTTTTCGGCCAAGAATGCCCTACTATACATGGTCGTTTTTTTGGGCTAAAAATGCCTGACTATACATGGTCATTTTTTTCGGCCAAAAATGTCTTACTATACATGGTCGTTTTTTTTGGCCAAAAATGCCTTCCTATAAATAGTCGTTTTTTTCGGCCAAAAATGCCCTACTATACATGATCGTTTTTTTTTTTTTTTTTGCCAAAAATGTCTTGCTATACATGGTCGCTTTTTTTCAGCTAAAAATGCCTTACTATACATGATTGTTTTTTTCAGCTAAAAATGCCTTACTATATATGGTCATTTTTTTCGGCCAAAAATGTCTTACTATACATGGTCGTTTTTTTTGGCCAAAAATGCCTTCCTATAAATAGTCGTTTTTTTTCGGCCAAAAATGCCCTACTATACATGATCGTTTTTTTTTTTTTTTTTTTTCCAAAAATGTCTTGCTATACATGGTCGCTTTTTTTCAGCTAAAAATGCCTTACTAAACATGGTCGTTTTTTTGGGCCAAAAATGCCCTACTATACATGGTCGTTTTTTTGGGCCAAAAATGCCTTACTATAATAAGTTGTTTTTTTCGGCCAAAAATGCCCTACTATACATGGTCGTTTTTTTGTTTTTTTTTTTGCCAAAAATGCCTTACGATACATGACTTTTTTTTCAGCTAAAAATGCCTTGCTATACATGGTCGTTTTTTTTCGGCCAAGAATGCCCTACTATACATGGTCGTTTTTTTGGGCTAAAAATGCCTGACTATACATGATCATTTTTTTCGGCCAAAAATGCCTTCCTATAAATAGTCGTTTTTTTCGGCCAAAAATGCCCTACTATACATGGTGGGGTTTTTTTGTGCCAAAAATGCCTTACTATACATGGTCGTTTTTTTCCGCCGAAAATGCCTGACTATACATGGTCATTTTTTTCGGCCAAAAATGTCTTACTATATATGGTCGTTTTTTTTTTTTTTTTTGCCAAAAATGCCTTACTATACATGGTCGTTTTTTTCGGCCCAAAATGCCTTACTATAAATAGTCGTCTTTTTCGGCCAAAAATGCCTGACTATACATGGTCATTTTTTTCGGCCAAAAATGTCTTACTATACATGGTCGTTTTTTTGTTTTTTTTTTGCCAAAAATGCCTTACGATACATGACTTTTTTTTCAGCTAAAAATGCCTTACTATACATGGTCGTTTTTTTTTTCGGCCAAGAATGCCCTACTATACATGGTCGTTTTTTTGGGCTAAAAATGCCTGACTATACATGGTCATTTTTTTCGGCCAAAAATGTCTTACTATACATGGTCGTTTTTTTTGGCCAAAAATGCCTTCCTATAAATAGTCGTTTTTTTCGGCCAAAAATGCCCTACTATACATGATCGTTTTTTTTTTTTTTTTTGCCAAAAATGTCTTGCTATACATGGTCGCTTTTTTTCAGCTAAAAATGCCTTACTATACATGATTGTTTTTTTCAGCTAAAAATGCCTTACTATATATGGTCATTTTTTCGGGTAAAAATGCCCTACTATACATGGTGGGGTTTTTTTTGTGCCAAAAATGCCTTACTATACATGGTCGTTTTTTCAGCTAAAAATGCCTGACTATACATGGTCATTTTTTTCGGCCAAAAACGGCTTACTATGCATGGTCGTTTTTTTCAGGCCAAAACGCCTAACTATACGTGGTCATTTTTTTCATGCTAAAAACGCCCTACTATACATGGTTGTTTTTTTTTTTGCAAAAAAAAGCCTTACTATTACATGGTCATTTTTTCGGTCAATAACGCCTTATGTTACATGGTGGTTTTTTTTTACACGAAAAACGCCTTACTATACATGGTCATTTTTTTCAGTCAAAAACGCCTTACTATCATTTTATTTCGGGCTAAAAACGCCTTACTATACAGAGTTGTTTTTTTTTCAGCAAAAAAATCCATACTATACACAGTCTTTTTTTTTCGGACAAAAACGCCTTACTATACATGGTTATTTCTTTTCACACTAAAAACGCCTTCCTATACATCATCGTTTTTTTCAGGCTAAAAACGTCTTACTATACATGGTCTTTAATTTCAGACTAAAAAGGCCTTCCTCTACATGGCTGTTTTTTCGGGCAAAAAGGCCTTACTATATATGCTCTTTCTTTTCGGGCCAATATCATCTTACTAAACATCTTTGTTTTTCAATTAGACAAAAAAAGTCTTTAATAGTCCCACAACAGGGACATTTTCAAAAGTGCAGCTGGCAGGGATTGAACCTGCGATCTCATACATGAAAATCATGTGCCCAACCAATGAGCTACAACGCCATTTAATAGACTGACAAACTACAATACAATGGTTGTGTTTTTTCGGGCCAAAAACGCCATACGAAACATGGGTGGTTTTTTTCAGTTAAAAAAAGCCTTACTATACATGGTCATTTTTTTCAGGCAAAAACGCTTCACTACACATGGTTGTTTTTTTTTTTCCGGCTAAAAAAGCCTTACTATACATGGTCATTTATTTCACGTTAAAAACACCTTACTATACATGGTCGTGTTTTTTTCAGCAAAAGAAGCCTTACTATACATGGTCGTTTTTCAGTCAAAAATGCCTTACTACACATGGTCGTTTTTTTGGTCAAAAACGCCTTACTATACATGGTCATTTTTTTTCAGCTAAAAACGCCTTACTATACATGGTCGTTTTTTTGGTCAAAAACGCCTTACTATACATGGTCATTTTTTTTCAGCTAAAAACGCCTTACTATACATGGTCGTTTTTTTGGTCAAAAACGCCTTACTATACATGGTCATTTTTTTCAGCTAAAAACGCCTTACTATACATGGTCGTTTTTTTCAGCTAAAAAGGCCTTACTAGACATGGTCGTTTTTTTTTTCGGCTAAAAACGCCTTACTATACATGGTCGTTTTTTTCAGCGAAAAACGCCTTACTATACATGGTCGTTTTTTTCAGCTAAAAACGCCTTACTATACATGGTCGTTTTTTTCAGCTAAAAACGCCTTACTATACATGGTCGTTTTTTTGGTCAAAAACGCCTTACTACACATGATCGTTTTTTTGGTCAAAAACGCCTTACTATACATGGTCGTTTTTTTGGTCAAAAACGCCTTGCTATACATGGTCGTTTTTTTTCAGCTAAAAACGCCTTACTATACATGGTCATTTTTTTCCTGCTAAAAACGCCTTACTATACATGGTCGTTTTTTTTTGGTCAAAAACGCCTTACTATACATGGTCGTTTTTTTCAGCTAAAAACGCCTTACTATACATGGTCGTTTTTTTTCGGCTAAAAACGCCTTACTATACATGGTGGTTTTTTTGGTCAAAAACGCCTTACTATACATGGTCGTTTTTTTTGGTCAAAAACGCCATGGTCGTTTTTTTTCAGCTAAAAACGCCTTACTATACATGGTCGTTTTTTTTCGGCTAAAAACGCCTTACTATACATGGTGGTTTTTTTGGTCAAAAACGCCTTACTATACATGGTCGTTTTTTTTGGTCAAAAACGCCTTACTATACATGGTCGTTTTTTTTCAGCTAAAAACGCCTTACTATACATGGTCGTTTTTTTGGTCAAAAACGCCTTACTATACATGGTCGTTTTTTTCAGCTAAAAACGCCTTACTATACATGGTCGTTTTTTTCAGCTAAAAACGCCTTACTATACATGGTCGTTTTTTTGGTCAAAAACGCCTTACTATACATGGTCGTTTTTTTTTCAGCTAAAAACGCCTTACTATACATGGTCGTTTTTTTGGTCAAAAACGCCTTACTATACATGGTCATTTTTTTCAGCTAAAAACGCCTTACTATACATGGTCGTTTTTTTCAGCTAAAAACGCCTTACTATACATGGTCGTTTTTTTCAGCTAAAAACGCCTTACTATACATGGTCGTTTTTTTGGTCAAAAACGCCTTACTATACTCGTTTTTTTCAGCTAAAAACGCCTTACTATACATGGTCAAAAACGCCTTACTATACATGGTCATTTTTTCAGTTAAGAATGCCTTACTATACATGGTCGTTTTTTTTGGCTAAAAACGCCTTACTAGACATGGTCGTTTTTTTGGTTAAAAACGCCTTACTATACATGGTCGTTTTTTTCGGCTAAAAACGCCTTACTATACATGGTCGTTTTTTTCAGCGAAAAACGGCTTACTATACATGGTCGTTTTTTTCAGCTAAAAACGCCTTACTATGCATGGTCGTTTTTTTCAGCTAAAAACGCCTTACTATACATGGTCGTTTTTTTCAGCTAAAAACGCCTTACTATACATGGTCGTTTTTTTCAGATAAAAACGCCTTACTATACATGGTCGTTTTTTTTCGGCTAAAAACGCCTTACTAGACGTGGTCGTTTTTTTGGTCAAAAACGCCTTACTATACATGGTCGTTTTTTTCGGCTAAAAACGCCTTACATACATGGTCGTTTTTTTCAGCGAAAAACGCCTTACTATACATGGTCGTTTTTTTCAGCTAAAAACGCCTTACTATACATGGTCGTTTTTTTGGTCAAAAACGCCTTACTATACATGGTCATTTTTTTCAGCTAAAAACGCCTTACTATACATGGTCGTTTTTTTCAGCTAAAAACGCCTTACTAGACATGGTCGTTTTTTTTGGTCAAAAACGCCTTACTATACATGGTCGTTTTTTTCAGCTAAAAACGCCTTACTATACATGGTCGTTTTTTTTTTCGGCTAAAAACGCCTTACTATACATGGTCGTTTTTTTCAGCTAAAAACGCCTTACTATACATGGTTGTTTTTTTCAGATAAAAACGCCTTACTATACATGGTCGTTTTTTTTGGTCAAAAACGCCTAACTATACATGGTGGTTTTTTTGGTCAAAAACGCCTTACTATACATGGTCGTTTTTTTGGTCAAAAACGCCTTACTACACATGGTCGTTTTTTTGGTCAAAAACGCCTTACTATACATGGTCGTTTTTTTCAGCTAAAAACGCCTTACTATACATGGTCATTTTTTTTCAGCTAAAAACGCCTTACTATACGTGGTCGTTTTTTTCGGCTAAAAACGCCTTACTATACATGGTCGTTTTTTTCAGCGAAAAACGGCTTACTATACATGGTCGTTTTTTTCAGCTAAAAACGCCTTACTATGCATGGTCGTTTTTTTCAGCTAAAAACGCCTTACTATACATGGTCGTTTTTTTCAGCTAAAAACGCCTTACTATACATGGTCGTTTTTTTCAGATAAAAACGCCTTACTATACATGGTCGTTTTTTTTCGGCTAAAAACGCCTTACTAGACGTGGTCGTTTTTTTGGTCAAAAACGCCTTACTATACATGGTCGTTTTTTTCGGCTAAAAACGCCTTACATACATGGTCGTTTTTTTCAGCGAAAAACGCCTTACTATACATGGTCGTTTTTTTCAGCTAAAAACGCCTTACTATACATGGTCGTTTTTTTCAGCTAAAAACGCCTTACTAGACATGGTCGTTTTTTTTGGTCAAAAACGCCTTACTATACATGGTCGTTTTTTTCAGCTAAAAACGCCTTACTATACATGGTCGTTTTTTTTCGGCTAAAAACGCCTTACTATACATGGTCGTTTTTTTCAGCTAAAAACGCCTTACTATACATGGTTGTTTTTTTCAGATAAAAACGCCTTACTATACATGGTCGTTTTTTTTGGTCAAAAACGCCTAACTATACATGGTGGTTTTTTTGGTCAAAAACGCCTTACTATACATGGTCGTTTTTTTGGTCAAAAACGCCTTACTATACATGGTCGTTTTTTTCAGGTAAAAACGCCTTACTATACATGGTCGTTTTTTTGGTCAAAAACGCCTTACTATACATGGTCGTTTTTTTCAGCTAAAAACGCCTTACCATACATGGTCGTTTTTTTCAGCTAAAAACGCCTTACTATACATGGTCGTTTTTTTGGTCAAAAACGCCTTACTATACATGGTCGTTTTTTTTTTCAGCTAAAAACGCCTTACTATACATGGTCGTTTTTTTTCGGCTAAAAACGCCTTACTATACATGGTGGTTTTTTTGGTCAAAAACGCCTTACTATACATGGTCGTTTTTTTTGGTCAAAAACGCCTTACTATACATGGTCGTTTTTTTCAGCTAAAAACGCCTTACTATACATGGTCGTTTTTTTCAGCTAAAAACGCCTTACTATACATGGTCGTTTTTTTGGTCAAAAACGCCTTACTATACATGGTCGTTTTTTTTTCAGCTAAAAACGCCTTACTATACATGGTCGTTTTTTTGGTCAAAAACGCCTTACTATACATGGTCATTTTTTTCAGCTAAAAACGCCTTACTATACATGGTCGTTTTTTTCAGCTAAAAACGCCTTACTATACATGGTCGTTTTTTTCAGCTAAAAACGCCTTACTATACATGGTCGTTTTTTTGGTCAAAAACGCCTTACTATACTCGTTTTTTTTCAGCTAAAAACGCCTTACTATACATGGTCAAAAACGCCTTACTATACATGGTCATTTTTTCAGTTAAGAATGCCTTACTATACATGGTCGTTTTTTTTGGCTAAAAACGCCTTACTAGACATGGTCGTTTTTTTGGTCAAAAACGCCTTACTATACATGGTCGTTTTTTTCGGCTAAAAACGCCTTACTATACATGGTCGTTTTTTTCAGCGAAAAACGGCTTACTATACATGGTCGTTTTTTTCAGCTAAAAACGCCTTACTATGCATGGTCGTTTTTTTCAGCTAAAAACGCCTTACTATACATGGTCGTTTTTTTCAGCTAAAAACGCCTTACTATACATGGTCGTTTTTTTCAGATAAAAACGCCTTACTATACATGGTCGTTTTTTTTCGGCTAAAAACGCCTTACTAGACGTGGTCGTTTTTTTGGTCAAAAACGCCTTACTATACATGGTCGTTTTTTTCGGCTAAAAACGCCTTACTATACATGGTCGTTTTTTTCAGCGAAAAACGCCTTACTATACATGGTCGTTTTTTTCAGCTAAAAACGCCTTACTATACATGGTCGTTTTTTTCAGCTAAAAACGCCTTACTAGACATGGTCGTTTTTTTTGGTCAAAAACGCCTTACTATACATGGTCGTTTTTTTCAGCTAAAAACGCCTTACTATACATGGTCGTTTTTTTTCGGCTAAAAACGCCTTACTATACATGGTCGTTTTTTTCAGCTAAAAACGCCTTACTATACATGGTTGTTTTTTTCAGATAAAAACGCCTTACTATACATGGTCGTTTTTTTTGGTCAAAAACGCCTAACTATACATGGTGTTTTTTTTGGTCAAAAACGCCTTACTATACATGGTCGTTTTTTTGGTCAAAAACGCCTTACTATACATGGTCGTTTTTTTCAGCTAAAAACGCCTTACTATACATGGTCGTTTTTTTGGTCAAAAACGCCTTACTATACATGGTCGTTTTTTTCAGCTAAAAACGCCTTACCATACATGGTCGTTTTTTTCAGCTAAAAACGCCTTACTATACATGGTCGTTTTTTTGGTCAAAAACGCCTTACTATACATGGTCGTTTTTTTTTTCAGCTAAAAACGCCTTACTATACATGGTCGTTTTTTTGGTCAAAAACGCCTTACTATACATGGTCATTTTTTTCAGCTAAAAACGCCTTACTATACATGGTCGTTTTTTTCAGCTAAAAACGCCTTACTATACATGGTCGTTTTTTTCAGCTAAAAACGCCTTACTATACATGGTCGTTTTTTTGGTCAAAAACGCCTTACTATACTCGTTTTTTTCAGCTAAAAACGCCTTACTATACATGGTCAAAAACGCCTTACTATACATGGTCATTTTTTCAGTTAAGAATGCCTTACTATACATGGTCGTTTTTTTTGGCTAAAAACGCCTTACTAGACATGGTCGTTTTTTTGGTCAAAAACGCCTTACTATACATGGTCGTTTTTTTCGGCTAAAAACGCCTTACTATACATGGTCGTTTTTTTCAGCGAAAAACGGCTTACTATACATGGTCGTTTTTTTCAGCTAAAAACGCCTTACTATGCATGGTCGTTTTTTTCAGCTAAAAACGCCTTACTATACATGGTCGTTTTTTTCAGCTAAAAACGCCTTACTATACATGGTCGTTTTTTTCAGATAAAAACGCCTTACTATACATGGTCGTTTTTTTTCGGCTAAAAACGCCTTACTAGACGTGGTCGTTTTTTTGGTCAAAAACGCCTTACTATACATGGTCGTTTTTTTCGGCTAAAAACGCCTTACTATACATGGTCGTTTTTTTCAGCGAAAAACGCCTTACTATACATGGTCGTTTTTTTCAGCTAAAAACGCCTTACTATACATGGTCGTTTTTTTCAGCTAAAAACGCCTTACTAGACATGGTCGTTTTTTTTGGTCAAAAACGCCTTACTATACATGGTCGTTTTTTTCAGCTAAAAACGCCTTACTATACATGGTCGTTTTTTTTCGGCTAAAAACGCCTTACTATACATGGTCGTTTTTTTCAGCTAAAAACGCCTTACTATACATGGTTGTTTTTTTCAGATAAAAACGCCTTACTATACATGGTCGTTTTTTTTGGTCAAAAACGCCTAACTATACATGGTGTTTTTTTTGGTCAAAAACGCCTTACTATACATGGTCGTTTTTTTGGTCAAAAACGCCTTACTATACATGGTCGTTTTTTTCAGCTAAAAACGCCTTACTATACATGGTCGTTTTTTTGGTCAAAAACGCCTTACTATACATGGTCGTTTTTTTCAGCTAAAAACGCCTTACCATACATGGTCGTTTTTTTCAGCTAAAAACGCCTTACTATACATGGTCGTTTTTTTGGTCAAAAACGCCTTACTATACATGGTCGTTTTTTTTTTCAGCTAAAAACGCCTTACTATACATGGTCGTTTTTTTGGTCAAAAACGCCTTACTATACATGGTCATTTTTTTCAGCTAAAAACGCCTTACTATACATGGTCGTTTTTTTCAGCTAAAAACGCCTTACTATACATGGTCGTTTTTTTCAGCTAAAAACGCCTTACTATACATGGTCGTTTTTTTGGTCAAAAACGCCTTACTATACTCGTTTTTTTCAGCTAAAAACGCCTTACTATACATGGTCAAAAACGCCTTACTATACATGGTCATTTTTTCAGTTAAGAACGCCTTACTATACATGGTCGTTTTTTTTGGCTTAAAACGCCTTACTAGACATGGTCGTTTTTTTGGTCAAAAACGCCTTACTATACATGGTCGTTTTTTTCGGCTAAAAACGCCTTACTATACATGGTCGTTTTTTCAGCGAAAAACGGCTTACTATACATGGTCGTTTTTTTCAGCTAAAAACGCCTTACTATACATGGTCGTTTTTTTCAGCTAAAAACGCCTTACTATACATGGTCGTTTTTTTTCAGCTAAAAACGCCTTACTATACATGGTCGTTTTTTTCAGATAAAAACGCCTTACTATACATGGTCGTTTTTTTCGGCTAAAAACGCCTTACTAGACGTGGTCGTTTTTTTGGTCAAAAACGCCTTACTATACATGGTCGTTTTTTTCGGCTAAAAACGCCTTACTATACATGGTCGTTTTTTTCAGCGAAAAACGCCTTACTATACATGGTCGTTTTTTTCAGCTAAAAACGCCTTACTATACATGGTCGTTTTTTTCCAGCTAAAAACGCCTTACTATACATGGTCGTTTTTTTCAGCTAAAAACGCCCTACTATACATGGTCGTTTTTTTCAGCTAAAAACGCCTTACCATACATGGTCGTTTTTTTGGTCAAAAACGCCTTACTACACATGGTCGTTTTTTTGGTCAAAAACACCTTACTATACATTTTTGGCCAAAAAAAACGACCATGTATAGTAAGACATTTTTGGCCGAAATAAATGACCATGTATAGTCCGGCATTTTTGGCTGAAAAAAACAACTATTTATAGTAAGGCATTTTTGGCCGAAAAAAACGACCATGTATAGTAAGGCATTTTTGGCAAAAAATAAAAAAATAATGACCATGTATAGTAAGACATTTTTGGCCGAAAAAAATGACCATGTATAGTAAGGCGTTTTTGACCAGAAAAACGACCATGTATAGTAAGGCGTTTTTAGCTGAAAAAAAATGACCACGTATAGTAAGGCGTTTTTAGCTGAAAAAAACGACCATGTATAGTAAGGCGTTTTTAGCTGAAAAAAACGACCATGTATAGTAAGGCGTTTTTGACCCAAAAAAACGACCATGTATAGTAAGGCGTTTTTAGCTGAAAAAAAATGACCATGTATAGTAAGGCGTTTTTAGCTGAAAAAAACGACCATGTATAGTAAGGCGTTTTTGACCAAAAAAACGACCATGTATAGTAAGGCGTTTTTGATTAAAAAAAACGACCATGTGTAGTAAGGCGTTTTTGACCTTACTATACATGGTGATTTTTTTGGTCAAAACGCCTTACTATACATGGTCGTTTTTTTTAGCTAAAAACGCCTTACTATACATGGTCATTTTTTTTCAGCTAAAAACGCCTTACTATACATGGTCGTTTTTTTGGGTCAAAAACGCCTTACTATACATGGTCGTTTTTTTCAGCTAAAAACGCCCATGGTGGTTTTTTTTGGTCAAAAACGCCTTACTATACATGTTCGTTTTTTTCGGCTAAAAACGCCTTACTATACATGGTCGTTTTTTTTCGGCTAAAAACGACTTACTATACATGGTCGTTTTTTTGGTAAAAAACGGCTTACTATATGTCATGATCTGGTTGGCGACCAACGGGGGGCGCTGTCGGCCCCGCCTGCACCTGCACAGGTGCTGGTCGTCCCGATCAAATTGGCGACCAGCGGGTAGCGACGTCAGCCCTGCCGGCAGCCTCGCAGGTGCTGGTCGTTATAATCAATAACATTTAAAAAGACACCTGGCACGATCATCCGGTGCCGATTCATTGTTTGTTTGCTGCTTGGTTGCAGCATGCATTGTGTACGTGTTTGTTTAACCTTGGCGGACTTTTACACTTGGTTTTCTGTTGCTACTTTGTATTTTTTCCATTCAGATCATTTTGATGTTTTACATTTTGTTCCTGCTGACTTTATTTTAATACAATTTGTCAAACAACAACCTGCTCTCTCCTGCCTGCTTTTTGGGATCCGAACCCGCCATCACCACCTCGCAAAAACGTGACACTATACATGGTCGTTTTTTTCAGCTAAGAACGCCTTACTATATATACATGGTCGTTTTTTTGGTCAAAAACGCCTTACTACACATGGTCGTTTTTTTTTATCAAAAACGCCTTACTATACATGGTCGTTTTTTTGGTCAAAAACGCCTTACTATACATGGTCAAAAACGCCTTACTATACATGGTCATTTTTTCAGTTAAGAACGCCTTACTATACATGGTCGTTTTTTTTGGCTTAAAACGCCTTACTAGACATGGTCGTTTTTTTGGTCAAAAACGCCTTACTATACATGGTCGTTTTTTTCGGCTAAAAACGCCTTACTATACATGGTCGTTTTTTCAGCGAAAAACGGCTTACTATACATGGTCGTTTTTTTCAGCTAAAAACGCCTTACTATACATGGTCGTTTTTTTCAGCTAAAAACGCCTTACTATACATGGTCGTTTTTTTTCAGCTAAAAACGCCTTACTATACATGGTCGTTTTTTTCAGATAAAAACGCCTTACTATACATGGTCGTTTTTTTTTGCCAAAAATGCCTTACTATACATGGTCGTTTTTTTCGGCCAAAAATGCCTTACTATAAATAGTTGTTTTTTTTCAGCCAAAAATGCCGGACTATACATGGTCATTTATTTCGGCCAAAAATGTCTTACTATACATGGTCGTTTTTTTTGGCCAAAAATGCCTTACTATAAATAGTCGTTTTTTTCAGCTAAAAACGCCTTACTATACATGATTGGTTTTTTCAGCTAAAATCGCCTTACTATACATGGTCGTTTTTTTCAGGTAAAAACGCCTTACTATACATGGTCGTTTTTTTGGTCAAAAACGCCTTACTATACATGGTGGTTTTTTTGGTCAAAAACGCCTTACTATACATGGTGGTTTTTTTGGTCAAAACGCCTTACTATACATGGTCGGTTTTTGGGTCAAAAACGCCTTACTATACATGCTGGTTTTTTTGTGTGCCAAAAATGCTTTACTATACATGGTCATTTTTTTCAGCTAAAAACGCCTTACTATACATGATTGGTTTTTTCAGCTAAAATCGCCTTACTATACATGGTCGTTTTTTTCAGGTAAAAACGCCTTACTATACATGGTCGTTTTTTTTTTCAGCTAAAAACGCCTTACTATACATGGTCGTTTTTTTGGTCAAAAACGCCTTACTATACATGGTGGTTTTTTTGGTCAAAACGCCTTACTATACATGGTCGGTTTTTGGGTCAAAAACGCCTTACTATACATGCTGGTTTTTTTGGTCAAAAACGCCTTACTATACATGGTCGTTTTTTTCCTGCTAAAAACGCCTTACTATACATGGTCGTTTTTTTTTTTCAGCTAAAAACGCCTTACTATACATGGTCGTTTTTTTGGTCAAAAACGCCTTACTATACATGGTGATTTTTTTGGTCAAAACGCCTTACTATACATGGTCGGTTTTTGGGTCAAAAACGCCTTACTATACATGGTGGTTTTTTTGGTCAAAAACGCCTTACTATACATGGTCGTTTTTTTCAGCTAAAAACGCCTTACTATACATGGTCGTTTTTTTGGTCAAAAACGCCTTACTATACATGGTCGTTTTTTTTGGTCAAAAACGCCTTACTATACATGGTCGTTTTTTTCAGCTAAAAACGCCTTACTATACATGGTCGTTTTTTTCAGCTAAAAACGCCTTACTATACATGGTCGTTTTTTTGGTCAAAAACGCCTTACTATACATGGTCGTTTTTTTTTCAGCTAAAAACGCCTTACTATACATGGTCGTTATTTTGGTCAAAAACGCCGTACTATACATGGTCGTTTTTTTCGGCTAAAAACGCCTTACTATACATGGTCGTTTTTTTCGGCTAAAAACGCCTTACTATACATGGTCGTTTTTTTCAGCTAAAAACGCCTTACTATACATGGTCGTGTTTTTAGTCAAAACGCCTTACTATACATGGTCATTTTTTTCGGCAAAAAACGCCTTAGTATACATGATCATTTTTATTAGGTCAAAAACGCCTTGCTATCCATGGTTGTATTTTTTCGCGCTTAAAACGCCTTACTAGACATGGTCTTTTTTTATCAACTTACTAAATGCAATTTTTTGTGCTAAAACAACTTTGTGTGTGTGTGTGGTCCGGGTCTCAGCACACACAGGATTACGAAACATTTGTCATGAAAGCCCCCCTCGCCCCCCGGCAGTGCAACCCCCCCCCCCCACTCGCGGATAGCTGTCTGCAGCTCTCGTGTGACATCGTCCACTTTGACGCATTCACCGTCAGCGCGACTCTCAAATATCTGCACCTGTCCATGTTGTGATCCCCCCTCGGGCTCCCCCGGGAGGCCCCCCCGACCCGAAAAGCTTTGCGTGCCAGACTTTGGTGGCCGGCTTTGCGCAAATCGCCCAGGCGTCTTACAGCATCAAGATCCATTTCAATTTCCCAGAAGAAAATCGATTTGGGGTCTAAATGTTGCGACAGACCCCCCCCACCTCCACCAAAGAAATACAGTGATACCTTGGCTTACGAACTTAATTGGTTCTCAGACAGTTGTATCCCAAAACATAATTTCCCATAGGAAACCATTAAAATGAGAATAATCCGTTCCCAGGTCCCCATAAAACATAATTTTCTACTTTCTGATGGTATTATAACTAAAGAAATAAACCGTATTGGATAATAAAGACATTTTATTTACCTTTGTGATGGTCGTTGATGGTTGGATGGAATGGAGTAGCCGGTTTCCTCAGCATTAAACACTTGATGAGGTACGTAACCTTCTTCTTTCACCATCTTGAGGAATGATCCCTTGTAGGCGCTTTATCCGTGATAATTTTATCTAGTTCCTCATCAATTGTGTTCTGTTTAGCTGGGTTGATCGCTTTTTGCATCAAGTGTACAGATTGCTTGTGCGGGTTGTTTGTGGAGCCTGATTGATGGGATATTTTAACCTTGCAGTCTACACTCTGCCTTTGAACTATCAAAGTTGAAACTCTTTCACTGTCGTCTGCCTGTCTCTTTAATGTTTAACTCCTCCCCGTCACTGCTGCGTTCTTGATCAATCACGTGGCTTTAACCGAAGACTGGGGGCGGGGAGTAGAGGACAAAAACAGTCGGCTGCCATTTTGTTGTTAGAAGAACGGGCCCGTATGCGAACGACACATCACTCATTGAGGCAGCTCCGTGTATGAAAAAAGTTCGTTTGCCAAGGTAAAGTTCGTATGGTAAAAGTAGGTAAAAGTTTCATAAATGTAACGTTCGCAAGTCAAGGGGTTCGTAAAACGAGGTATCACTGTACTCTATAGAGTTTAGACTTGATGCCGTTCGCTATCTTGGCCTTGGAAAAAAAACAATTTTCGCTCGCAGTTGCAGTTTGAAAGATTCATACGATGGGAGCCCTTGACCCTCCCCCCCCAACCCCGTAACCCCCCCCCCCCCTGCCCCTAAATTGTCCGTACTGAATGTACTTGTGGTTTTGGGGCTTGAGAGTTTTGAAAGGCACTTAGAAATTAAATGTATTATTATTATTTTCCACAACTTCTTTCATGGACGTGGGAGAGAAAGCCACACGGACGTTTCTTTTCCCAAAGAACAACAGGAAACATCTTCATTGCCCCCCCACCGTTCCACCCAACCACCCCCCCCCCCCCCCCGTTCCCCCCCCCCCACCCCTTCCCCCATGACTCCTAGGGCCTCTTCCCTCCTAGCCACATTGCTTAAGAGCGAGATAAGGCCCAGAGGAAATTCCACATTGAGACTCGGCGGTGGCGGGAGGCTCCGATGGAGGTGTGTGAACTGATGACCCCCCCAATCCCCCACCCCTGGACACTGGACGGCCCAAGATGTCCCCCGTGAGCCTTATCCAGCTATGTGGACAACGTCAAGCGCTGAACTTTGGTACTGTTGTTGTACCGCCGACAACCATGAGCAGAGTTCGGAGATTGAAAATTTAATGTGAATCACTTTGGTAATTGGGGAAAAGAAAGATACCCCACCCCACCCCCAACAACAACACGGACAAGAAAGGTAACCAGAATTGAGTCTTGGATTTGACCTTTTATTGGGTCTGTGTAAGAAAATGGCGGCACGTGAGATTCTGTCACAATCGACTCAAGCAAAAGCAAGACGATAGCTTCATCGCTAATAGTGCTCGCAACAATAAACAAGTCCTGTGCTGTCCTGTGCTATTTACACTTCAGTGGAATCGTAATTAAAATAAACAACAAAAAACAGACCTTGTATGCAAATGTACATTTTTACCATTTTTTGTCACGTCACAGAATTCGCCGACAGTTACATTCAAACAGCAAAATGGCTTCCCCGCTTCAAGTCCAATACACTAATACAGTAAATCAAGCTCACTGGTGATTAAGCTAGCCAGTGATCAATTAAGCTAGCTAGTGATCGAATGACTTAGCAAGCGTACACGCTGGCTAGCGATCGAGTTAGCTAGCAATCAAGCTTACTAGCAATCGAGCTAGCTAGCCATCGAGCAAGCTAGAGATCGAGCAAGATAGCGATCGAGCTAGCTAATGATCAAGTTAGCTAATGATCAAGTTAGCTAGCAATGGAGCTAGCTAGCGATGAAGCTAGCTAACGATCAAGCTAGCTTGCAATGGAGCTAGCTAGCTAGCAATTGAGCTAATTAGCAATCGAGCTAGCTAGCGATTGAGCTTGCTAGCTCTGTTTTCGAATCAGCTAGTTGGCTAATCCCTTACATCACAGGTACACAAGTAAAGGCCAAGGGACCAAATCTGGCCCGCCACATCATTTTATTCGACCCGCGAAAGCTTGTGAAATTACATGTTCATCTAGCTAGCTAGCTAGCAATTAAGATAGCTCGTGATAAAGTGACCTAGGGAACGATCGAGCTCGATCCAACCAGCTAGCGATCCAGCTAGCTAACGATTCAGCTAAATCTGGCCCAAAGGCAATCTCTGTTTTTACGTGTGACCATTGGTTGACAAGCCTTCAAAGTATCGTAACGAAATCTGTCCACTTGGTATGGGTCCATGTTGACAAAAGTACGGCGTATCCTGTCACCAACGACGAAGCTTATCGACAGCACAAATAAATATGCTAACGCTATTTGTAGCAACAAGAATAAACCCCGGATAAATTAACATGACAATATATATTTATGGTGATGATATCATACAAATCGATTATGACCTGTCAAAACAAAAGAAGAGCTAAATGGCAAATATTGACGCATTTTGGCGTCACCGTTCCGTCCCGATAAGCCGCTAACCGTTTCTCTCGGCAACGTGCGAAACATAAAGAAGGCTCAAAATGGCCGAGTCGCGCCAAAGTCAAGAGAAAGTCGTTCCGACTTTCTCTTGACTTTGGCGGATGGGTCAACGAAGCTGTTTTTTTGGACCGATTCGCACTGGGGAAAAGGAAGCTCCATGAACTGCTTTTTGTCATTTTTGACATGGCAAGATCGCTTAACTTTCCCTTTATCCAACAGCGCCATGTAAAGGAGTCCAAAAACCAGCCAAAGAAATGCTCACAAAATTTGGTCCTATCTCATTAGGGGATTTGTATTTATTTGTATTTTTGATCATTTTTGGGAGTTGCGTGCGATATGCTTCATTTTCCATGCCGTTAAATCTCAAGTTGAGCTCACGTCGCGAAATGTCCGCCGCAGGCAACAAATCTTGTCTCCAACATGGCGTCGCACATCTGTCGAATGCGGGCCCATCTGAGCAATCCCCCCCCCATCTGAGTTTGTCGGAGCCGATAAATTTTGCGTAGCAAAATGGCCGACTTCCTGCACGGGTTCTGGAGTCTTTCGCATGCATCCGGTTAGGATGGACACGCCCAGCTAATTTCACATCGATTGGTGAAACTGATGTCAAGAAGGTCATTTGGGGTTTTTAAAAACTCTCCAAGGACCCCAGATAACACCAGTAGAGTCATTTGTCGGAAGTAGTGGATGAAATTCGCACTTGAGGCGGGCCAAGGTTTGGCACCATCCAGTCCAAAACATTCCCCGCGACCCCTGTGGTGTCAGCCAAGGCTTTTTTGAAATGACAAAACGTAAATGCGTCGGTGAGTGGTGTGTAGTATATGTCAAGGGCCGGGGGGTGTCCCCCCACCATCTTCGGACACGGTCTCGTCCATTTTTGAGACGCGGCGGTCAGGCGAAGGTGTTTTCGGACCTGAGGATGGAGGCGTCGGCGTC
Organism: Hippocampus bargibanti; assembly: GCF_051943395.1. Lineage (NCBI taxonomy): Eukaryota > Metazoa > Chordata > Actinopteri > Syngnathiformes > Syngnathidae > Hippocampus > Hippocampus bargibanti. Next base: position 5,634,735 of record NC_142741.1, on the reverse strand, counting down.
GTGGCATCCTTTGCCGTTCATCAGTTCCGATTGGCCGTCGATGCTGTAGCAGCCTTGCACCTCGATGACCGAAGAAGCTGTGTAGGAGGCCGAGCGAAGGGCGTCCGAGTGGTTTCCCACGCTGCTGCTGAACTGCAGGCTGTACTGGTTCCAGTGCCTGCGTAAAACCGCTTGGACCTTGGCAGGACAGAGGCGGGAAGGAATCAGTTGGCTCTACGACGCTCGGTATCGCCGAGATCTGATTAGGATTCAGACTCAACTTAAGTGTATTTCTCTGGAAATAGAAAGCACCTTGGAGTAACACTAAGATCTAGACCAGTGGTTCGTAATCTTGTTGGAGGTAATGAACCCCACCAGTTTCATATGCTCATTCATCAAACCCTTCTTTCAATGACTGTGCCCACTAACTGCGGGGTGGACCTCTGCGGTGGAGGATCCACCGAACCCCTGAGACCGACTCACCGAACCCATAGGGTTTGATTGAACCCAGGTTAAGAACCACTGATCGAGACCGAGTCATGCTGAGTCAAATGCCAAAGAGTGAGTTTTAAAGAGGCGGGTTTTACAAATCGATAGGGAGGGGGCTTGCCGAATGTTGACTGGCAGGTCATTCCACATAGTGGGACCAGACACAGAAAAGTCTCCATCCCCTCTGAGCCTCCGTTTAGTTTTTGGCACATCTAATAATGTCTGGTCAGCAGACCTCAGGCACTGGAAATGTGTGTAGCTCGCTCAGATTTGAGAACAAATAATAGGATCATGAACCCTAAAATGTATAGGGAGCCAGTCAAGGGATGCCAGAGACAGAGATATATGCTCCCTCTTACGAGTACCAGTCAAGAAGCGAGTAGCAGCATGCTGGACCAGCTGTAGACGCTTCATGGAGGATTGACTGACTTCAAAGTCAAGTGCATGACAGGCATCAAGCCGAGATGTAAGAAATGACTGCTTCAAGGTGCTAACGAGCAACCAGTTTCATGACTTTGAAAACGGCAGCTCTTCCGACATTCTATTTAGCTGTTAGCGAAACCGACAGTCGTCCGGCAGAGTGCTAATCGGTAAAAACGAGTCTGATTCTCAATATACAAGATACAACAGATACAAGACAAGAAGTGAACTCTTACTTCTCCGTTGAAAAAGCAGAAGATGGTGGCCACCAGCAGACCCTGGAATGCAAACAAACGGAAAAGGGCCATCAGAGGAGCGCTAGCATAAACACGCAATAACAATCCAAAGTCTCCGGACGCCCTCCGCTCGCCACTTTGTTTGGGCCATTAAGCGTCTTGCAAACAAGGCGCTTCCTGCAACTGCCCCGACCGGCCGTCCTGGAAACGCTCGGGGTGATCAGATAACGAGTGGGGGGGGCCGGAACCCGGAGCCTGTAGCTTGGAGGTGTTTCAACGCTTCTAGGCTGGCGTCATTTCTACCTTCCTTCCTGCCGTCCATGACAGAAACAAAGGATGTGCTCGTACTGGTACTTTTATCCGAAAGTCCGCTGGTAATCCATAGCCAGACTTTCAAAAACAAAGAGGTTCTACGATGTGGGTGCCCAACTCTGGGCCCGTTGGCTTGCTCTGGCCCACAAATGTCATAAGAGCGGGCCCACAAGTGTCAGATCATCTGGCCCCAAAAAAATGTCATAAGATCTGGCCCAAAAATGTCATTTGATTTGGCCCACGAGCGGCAATAAAGACGTTTGAAGACTGGAGTGAGCGCCCCCACCTGGTAGTGCATGAGGATGTGCATGACGTAGTCATAGATCTCGGAGGAGACGCGTCCGTCGGGCTTGTAGGGAAGCAAGACGTACTGGATGCCCAAAAGCGGCACCAGGATGAGGGTGGCTCTTACGGCCTTCATGTACAGGCTGGACTCGGCTTGGTGGGTCACCTTCAGCTTGGTGATGAGAACTCTCACGATGTTCAGCAGAAAGAATAAATTGACCTGAAAGGGGCGGGGTTAAAATAACAGCCGTAAAATCCATAAAACACCCCAGTTTCCATGCGCTCTTGTGATAATAATAATAATCCATTTCATTTCTAAGCGACTTTCAAAACTCTCAAGGCCACTTTACAGTCACAAAATCGTTTTTTCTACGGGTGAACAGGGGCAGCCACATGCGTCACCGGAAGTAACTCAAATAGATTGAACGCTAGCTAGCTAGATAGCTAATAGATAGCCACATAGACAGTTAGCTAACTAGCTAGCTAACAGATAGCTAATAGATAGCCACATAGACAGTTAACTAACTAGCTAGATAGCCATATCACTGATTAATAGCCAGCTACATAGCTAGCTAGCTAGACAGATAGCAAATAGATAGCAAATGGATAAATAGTCAGCTACATAGCTAGCTAGCTAGACATATAGCAAATAGATAGCAAATGGATAAATAGCCATCAACATAGATAGCTAGCCAGATAGCAAATAGATAGCAAATGGATAAATAGCCAGCTACATAGCTAGCTAGCTAGACAGATAGCAAATAGATAGCAAATGGATAAATAGTCAGCTACATAGCTAGCTAGCTAGACATATAGCAAATAGATAGCAAATTGATAAATAGCCATCAACATAGATAGCTAGCCAGATAGCAAATAGATAGCAAATGGATAAATAGCCAGCTACATAGCTAGCTAGCTAGACAGATAGCAAATCGATAGCAAATCAATAAATAGCCAGCTACATAGCTAGCGAGCTAGACAGATAGCAAATGGATAAATAGCCAGCTACATAGCTAGCTAGTTGCAGGGACGTTCTTTCCGGCCTTCTTCTTGCCGGCTCTATGAAAATAAAGTAATATAAAAAAAATATATATATTTAATTAGTTTATTATTGAATTAAACAATTAGTTATTTAACTGAGTAATTAATTATAACCTAATTAATTCATTTTTTTATTGATTACTTGCAATAATGTATTCAATCAAATTAATCCACTAATAAATTGATTATAATTGAATTTATTAATTATTTGGTTAATTATGAATTATTTTAATCACTTGGTTAACTAGTTAGTGAGAGTCTTGAAAGGCGCTTATTAATGAAATATATATATATATGTATATATATATATATATATTATTTATTATTATTATTAGTTAGTCATTATTTAATTAATTATAATTCAATTGCTCAATCGGTTAATTAGTTGGTTTATTAGGAATTCTTGTTAAATTAATGTTAATTGTTTAGTGGGTTAGTAATTATTATAATTAATTAAGTATAATTATATTGATTTATTATTTGGTTAATTATGAATTATTTCAATGACTTTGTTAATTAATTAGTTGGTAATTAATTATTTTATGAATTATTTTATGACTTACTAAACTGAGTGGAATGTATTCTAATAAGATTCAATCTGTGAGGTGGCTGGCTATTTATTGATTTGCTATCTATTTGCTATCTGTCTAGCTAGCTAGCTATGTAGCTGGCTATTTATCCATTTGCTATCTATTTGCTATCTGGCTAGCTATCTATGTTGATGGCTATTTATCCATTTGCTATCTATTTGCTATATGCCTAGCTAGCTAGCTATGTAGCTGACTATTTATCCATTTGCTATCTATTTGCTATCTGTCTAGCTAGCTAGCTATGTAGCTGGCTATTAATCAGCGATATGGCTATCTAGCTAGTTAGTTAACTGTCTATGTGGCGAATAAAGGTATTCTGATTCTGATTCTGATTCTGATCAATATAAACCGACGGAGACAATAAAAGGACAAAAGGCCGAAATGACGAAAGACCGTCCTTACCAGAAGAGCAGCGCAGATGGGGCCGTGGATGATGTACAGGAGGGATGTTTTAGAGCTGATCCAACAGCTAACGTGCGGGAGACAGATAACAAGGGGGAAAAAAGGTGGGGGGGCGGGCGTCATTCACAATTCAGATAGCGCTTCATGTCACAAAGAGGGTATACAGCATGTGCTGAGGAATGAATAGCTCTCTGTGTCTTTGTGTTGTCATGTTATTTGGTATTTTTGATTTTGTGTTTTTGACTTCAAGATGCCGCGAGAGTGGCTGCCTTTCCAACAGCTCCTGTAATTTGTTTTTTCTGCTTCTTTCTTTCCTTTCCTCTTCCTTTCATCACTTTGCTGCTGTGAAATGTGAATGTCTTCACTGTGAGACGAATAAAGGTACATCCAATCCAATGAACCCGTTGAGCAGGGGTGTCAAAGTCATTTTTTGCCGCGGGCCACATTGTAGTTATGGTTTCCTCTCGAGGGCCGTTATGAATTTGGGGAACCCATTAGAATGTTTAAATCCCTTCAAATATTACATATAGAGCACACAGAAAATTAATGAATAACTCGTTTTCAAATCTGAAGTCAAGAATAATGACTTTTATTTTGGTTGACATCCAAAAATATGACATTTTGGCTCAGATTTTAGCAATCATCATGGAATTTAACAAGTTTGACTTGCTTTCGCGGGCCGAAAAAAAATGATGTGGTGGGCCGGATTTGGCCCGCGGGCCTTGACTTTGACACCTGTGCCGTAGAGCGTGTCGGCGGCGGCAAATATCACTTTGTCAGACGCTGAGAAGGAAAAACACTGAAGCAAAAGTGTTTTTTTTCTCTACTAAAATCGCTGTTATAAAAATAGACAAGAGGCCCAAGGCTGAAAAAAGGGGAACAAATGCTTTTCTTATCAAAGGTCACTAGGGATTCCAAAAATAAATAAATAAACAAATAAATAGATAAACATATAAATAAAAAAACAATCAATGAATAAATACATAAATAAACATTCAATGGCCATTTGACACCCTTAAAAAATACATAATTAAATAATATAAACTATCTCAAAATCGTCTCTTTATTTTATCAATGGCCAATTGGGATCCCGAAAAAAAAAAAAACATACAATAAACTAACTGAAAATCGTCTGTTTTTCTTTTCAATGGTGATTTTGGGTGCATGAAAATAAAAAATAAAATAAAATAAATTAGCTAAAATTCATCTGTTTTTCTTTTCAATTACCATTTGGAATTCCTAAAAAATGTCACAAATAAAATAAAATAAAATAACTAAAAATCATCTGTTTGTTTTATCAATGTCCATTTGGGATCCCTAAGTAATAAAAAAATAAACTAAAATAAACTAGCTAAAAATCAATGTTTTTTTCTTTTTAATTACCATTTGGGATCCCTAAAAAATGTAAAAATAAAATAAAATAACATAACTAAAAATTGTCTGTTTATCTTATCAATGGCCATTTGGGATCCCTAAATAATAAAAAATAAACTAAAATAAACTAGCTAAAAATGTTCTGTTTTTCTTTTTAATTACCCTTTGGGGGCACAAAAAAAAGTAAAAATAAAATAAAATAACTAAAAATGGTCTGTTTATCTTATCAATGTCCATTTGGGATCCCTAAATAATAATAAAAAAACTAAAATAAACTAGCTAGAAATTGACTGTTTTTCTTTTTAATTACCATTTGGGATTCCTAAAAAAATGTCACAAATAAAATAAAATAAAATAAAATAAAATAAAATAAAATAAAATAAAATAATTATCTGTTTATCTTATCAATGGCCATTTTGGATCCCTAAATAATTAAAAAATAAACTAGCTAAAATGGAACGTTTTTCTTTTCAATTACCCTTTGGATCCCTAAAAATGTTACAAATAAAATAAAATAAAATAACTAAAAAATCTTCTGTTTATCTTATGAATGGTCATTTGGGATCCCTAAACAATAAAAAATAAACGAGCTAAAAATGGTCTGTTTATCTTTTTAATCACCCTTTGGGATCCCTAAAAAAAGTAAAAATAAAATAAAATAACTAAAAATGGTCTGTTTATCTTATCAATGGCCATTTTGGATCCCTAAATAATAATAAAAAAAAACTAAAATAAACTAGCTAGAAATTGACTGTTTTTCTTTTTAATTACCATTTGGGATTCCTAAAAAAAATGTCACAAATAAAATAAAATAAAATAAAATAATTATCTGTTTATCTTATCAATGGCCATTTTGGATCCCTAAATAATAAAAAAAATAAACTAGCTAAAAATTGACTGTTTTTTTTTCAATTACCCTTTGGGATCCTTAAAAAAATGTAAAAATAAAATAAAATAACATAAATAAAAATCGTCTCTTTATCTTATCAATGGCCATTTGGGATCCCTAAACAATAAAAAATAAACTAGCTAAAAATGGTCTGTTTATCTTTTTAATCACCCTTTGGGATCCCTAAAAAAAGTAAAAATAAAATAAAATAACATAACTAAAAATCATTTGTTTTTCTTTTTAATGACCATTTGGGATCCCTAAAAAATACTAAAAAAATAAATAAATAAGCAAACTCATGGGAAAATGTATTATGGACACATGAGCCACCATCTGCATGAAACAAAAGCCCCTTCCCCTTACTTGTCGTTGTAGTAGTAACTCCTGGCAATGGCATGGATGGAAGTGGGAATAAGAGGGAAACCTGCAAAAAAAAAACGAAAAAACACATTCAGAGTGGGTTGCAACGGCTGCGAAGAGGTAAAAAGCGTTTAAAAAGGTGACATACCCCACCCCAGCAGATAATACCACATGAGGTGCTGCTTCTCGGCAAACACGGCCACCACGATTAGCGTGTGCAGATAAATGCCCTCGCACAGCATCCAGAAGTAGTTGCAACCAAACAGGTAGAGATGAATAAACAGTGACACTTTGCAGCTTGTCTGACGTCCAGAAAAAGGAAAAAAAATGTCAAACTTACTATCTATGTGACGCTTTTGCGCAAAACAATCCCATACAATACAATACATCAGAATCAGAAAGTCTTTAATAGTCCCTCAATGGGGAAGTTTGCAATCTATAGCAGCAAAATTGAAAGTGGGGAAGGTGAAAAGATAAAAACTAAATATTCTATGCATAATAGAAATAAAATAATAAAATAAATACAGTGATACTGCTTACGAACTTAATTGGTTCCCAGACAAGAGTGTGTAAGGTAAAAAGTGTGTATCCCAAAAATTAATTTCCCATAGGAAACTATTAAAATGAGAATAAACCGTTCCCAGGTCCCCATAAAACATAATTTTCTACTTTCTAATATAATAAGCCTTAAAACTACACAAAATATACCTTATTTTATGTATAATAAATGTGCTATGGTATTATTAAAGAAATTGATGGAATGGAGTAGCCGGTTTCATCAGCATTAAACACTTGATGAGGAACGTAGCCTTCCTCTTTCACCATCTTGAGGAATGATCCCTTGTAGATTCTTTCGTTGCGATAATTTTATCTAGTTCCTCATCAATTGTGTTCTGTTTAGCTGGGTTGATAGCTTTTTGCATCAAGTGTACAGATGGCTTGTGCGGGTTGTTTGTGGAGCTTGATTGCTGGGATATTTTAACCTTGCAGTCTACACTCGACCTTTGAACTATCAAAATTAAAACTCTCTCACTGTCGTCTGCCTGTTTCTTTAATGTTTAACCCCCCCCCCTACACCCACACACCCACACTGCTGCGTTCCTGACCAATCACGTGGCTTCAACCGAAGACTGGGGGCGGGGAATAGAGGACAAAAACAGTCAGCTGCCATTTTGTTGTTAGAACCTGCTCGTTCGCGAACAACACATCACTCATTGAGGCAGCTCCATGTACATAAAAAGTTTGTATGCCAAGGTAAAGTTCGTATGCCAAGGTAAAATTTTCATAAATGTAACGTTCGTAAACCGAAATGTTCGTAAGCCAAAGGGTTTGTAAACCGAGGTATCACTGTAAATAAAATAGGAGACTGAAAAGGGATTTAAAAAGGCTTAGAAGCTGCTGTAGAGGCAGCCGCACAGGGGGCGCCATGACGGGGAGGGGGGAGTGATACATTGATTCATACGGTGGTACCTTATATTACGAACACTTTAACTCACGAACCTTTCATCTTACGAACATTAAATTCGCGAGCATATAATCTTGGCATATGAAATAGTTTCCAGCAGACGAACCAAACAACATGGAGCGCCACGGTGGTTGGCGGACTAGTTTTTGTCACCCCCTTTCTTTGAGTGCGGATGTGGTTTGTTATCGAGTGGCGTACGTTTGGTATTATGGGACAGAAAAAGACCCCACCACAGGCTACTGTTCAGCCGAAGAAAAACCTACTGATTTGGATTAATGAAAAGTGAGTGAGGGTATTATCGCAGAAAAAGCACAGCAACTTCACTCGGATATCATCAAGAGGCAACCTGGAAGTTTGTCATGCATTGACAACGATCATCACAAAGGTCAATAAAACGACTTTATTATACAGTACAGTTTATTTCTTTCATTACAATACAATAGCACATTTATTATACATAAAATAAGGTATATTTTGTGTAGTTTTAACACTTATTTCGTAGAAAATTATGTTTTAAGGGGACCTGGGAATTGATTATTCTCATTTTAATGGTTTCTTATGGGAAAGTAATGTTTGGAAGACAAACTTTTCACCTTACACACACTTTCTGGGAACCAATTAAGTTTGTAAGCTGAGGTATCACTGTACATAGGATGTCGGGCAGAAATATCACATGAAAAAGTCACCCCCCAATCCCCCCCCAAAAATGGTGTTTTCATTCGCATCAGCATTGCGCAATCGGCCATTTTGAAATATGGAGCCTACGAGATCGCAGCTGTGGGGCAAAATACTGTTTGAAGACAACGGTGAGTTGGACTGACCGGATTGCTCTGCACCAGTTCCTGGTTGTTGGCCACGGCCGTCAACCAAATGATGGTGATGACGGAGTTAAGGACGAAAGAGAAGAAGAGGTTTTTGTGGAGGGTGATCCTCTGGCAGCTTAAACTCCTGCGGGGAGGGGGGGGGGGGAAGCACCCCGAAAAAAAAAAAAAAAAAAAAAATACATTAGAAGAATTGGTTTTCATGAGACGTTCAGAAGCAACCACGACGCACTTGAAGTGGAAAAAGATTCCGAGGGAGACAAAGAGGGACGTCAGGGAGAGGCCGTGTCCGATGAGAGCCAAGTAGAAAAGATTCATCGCCGTCTAAGGGGGAACAAGGGACACAAAAAAATGTTACACTCACCGTATTTCGGTGAAATTGAACCAACCAAAGCAAAAAAAAAATCAATCAATCAAATAATTTTGGAATCAACCAACCAATAAAAGTCAAAAAAACAACCAACCAACGCCAAAAACCAACCAACCAATCAAATAATTTTGGTATCAATCAACCAACCAACCAACAAACCAAGGCCAAAAAAACAACCAACCAACCAAACAAATCATTTTGGAATCACCCAACCAACCAACCAATCAATCAAATCATTTTGGAATCAACCAAGCAACACACCAACATATCAATCAAATCATTTTGGAATCAACCAAGCGACCAACCAAAGCCAAAAAACAACCAACCAACCAATCAATCAAATAATTTTGGAACCAACCAACCAATAAAATAATTTTGAAATCAACCAACCAACCAATCAACCAACCAACCAATCAATGAAATCATTTTGGAATCAACCAAGCAACCAACCAAAGCCAAAAAAACCAACCAACCAACCAACCAAATAATTTTGGAATGAACCAATCAACCAACCAAAGCCAAAAACCCAACCAAACAATCAATGAAATCGTTTTGGAATTAACCAACCAAAGAAAAAAAATCAATCAATCAATCAATCAATCAATCAATCAATCAATCAATCAATCAATCAATCAATCAATCAATCAATCAATCAATCAATCAATCAATCAAATAATTTTGGAACCAACCAACCAAAGTCAAAAAAAACAACCAACCAACGCCAAAAACCAACCAACCAACTAACCAATCAAATAATTTTAGTATCAATCAACCAACCAACCAACAAACCAAGGCCAAAAAAAACAACCAACCAACCAATCAAATCATTTTGGAATCAACCAACCAACCAACCAACCAATCAAATAATTTTGGAATCAACCAACCAACCAACCAACCAATCAATCAAATCATTTTGGAATCAACCAACCAACCAATCAAATAATTTTGGAATCAACCAACCAACCAATCAATGAAATCATTTTGGAATCAACCAACCAACCAACCAACCAACCAATGCCAAAAAAACAACCAACAAACCAACCAACCAAATCATTTTGGAATAAACCAATCAACCAACCAAAGCCAAAAAAAACAACCAACCAGAGCCAAAAACCCAACCAAACAATCAATCAATCAATCAATCAATCAAATCATTTTGGAATCAACCAACCAACCAACCAACCAACCAACCAATCAATCAAATCATTTTGGAATCAACCAACCAACCAACCAACCAACCAACCAATCAAATAATTTTGGAATCAACCAACCAACCAATCAATGAAATCATTTTGGAATCAACCAACCAACCAACCAAAGCCAAAAAAAACAACCAACCAACCAACCAACCAAATCATTTTGGAATAAACCAATCAACCAACCAAAGCAAAAAAAACAACCAACCAGAGCCAAAAACCCAACCAAACAATCAATCAATCAATCAAATCATTTTGGAATCAACCAACCAACCAACCAACCAACCAATCAAATAATTTTGGAATCAACCAACCAACCAATCAATGAAATCATTTTGGAATCAACCAACCAACCAACCAACCAAAGCCAAAAAACCAACCAACCAACCAACCAAATCATTTTGGAATAAACCAATCAACCAACCAAAGCAAAAAAAAAAAAAAAAACTACCAACCAGAGCCAAAAACCCAACCAAACAATCAATCAATCAATCAAATCATTTTGGAATCAACCAACCAACCAACCAACCAACCAACCAACCAACCAATCAAATAATTTTGGAATCAACCAACCAACCAATCAATGAAATCATTTTGGAATCAACCAACCAACCAACCAACCAAAGCCAAAAAACCAACCAACCAACCAAATCATTTTGGAATAAACCAATCAACCAACCAAAGCAAAAAAAAAAAAAAAACTACCAACCAGAGCCAAAAACCCAACCAAACAATCAATCAAATCGTTTTGGAATTAACCAACCAAAGAAAAAAAAAATCAATCAATCAATCAATCAACCGGTTAATCAATCAATCAGTCAATCAGTCGGTCAATCAATTAAACCATTTTGGAATAAACAAACAAACCAACCAAAGCCAAAAAAAACGATCAATCAATCAAACCATTTTGGAATCAACCAACAAACCAAACAAAGCCAAAAAACAACAGATCAATCAATCAAATCATTTTGGAATCAACCAACCAACCAAAGCCAAAAATCAATCAATCAATCAACCATGACCACTCGTTGAAAATATTTAAATCAGTGACCCTGGACCTAGAAGATTGTGGACCATAGCACTAGACCCCCGTTCCCCATCGACCGGACTTCCTTACCACTCTGCCTTCGCTGGTGTGTTCATTGCAACGCGTGTAATTGGTCCAGGTGCGATTGCTCTCCGGGTGCAGGAACCACTGGCCGCTGTCGGTGCAAATCTTGGTCACCATCTCTGCACACAGGAACAGGAAAATATTGACATCCGTCCATCGGTTCGTCGGTCCATCCATCCCCCCTTCGGTGATAGAGATTAGACAGAATAAGAAGTTATCATATTTAAAAGTTCCATGCTGTTATATGCTTAGTCAACATGTGTGACTTGAATACACAATTGAAGCACAGACAGCCTGGGGTCAATCTGAGGTCAACAGACACAGCAAGTTAAACTGTCATCTTCATCTAGGAGATCTGGACAGAATTTAGGACTTGGGAAACTCCTTTATCACCGAAGCAATTTCCGACTTGAAACTCCTTCACAGGAAGAGCCATTTTCAGCCATCATTAGCCAGGTAACCAATTTATCAGTTCATGGAAGAGACAATGTTTTATTGCTTACAGCTGTCCGCGTTTAGAACGCCCAGGGGCGTGGTATTCTAATCAAGAAAACTATGTTTTACTAATGTATGACTTTAATTTGCATATACTCTCAATAAATAGCTTGACAGAGTGCTGCAGAATTGAGGCGTCTGTCATGAATGACTGCGTCTCCTGCCGGCAGTAAATACAATCTTTCTGGGTTCGAGTCTTTGTCCACAGTGTCCGATCGAACATCTCTGACACTCGGTCTCCATGAGAAAATGACGAACCGGAAGGATCGAAATCCTGGAAGTAGTCCGGGCAGTGTTGCTCCGAAGTAACGCCGGCCTTGGTGTCATCCCAACACAACCATCCGTCCCAGGTACGGTTACAGGTGGGCTCTGAAAATCCAAAAGACCAAGTAAGACCACAAAAACCAAGTCCAGGTTGGGCTTCCTGCGCACCCGGTCTCGGAAAACTGGGCAACCTTGTTGTTGGGACGGGTCGTCCTTCATGATCTTTTGGTAGCACTCAAACTGCGCAGTGACGATCTTGTTCCTGGTGTGGCCTATGTCGTGGTACACGTTGGTGGGATGCTGCTGTTCCTCGTCTTGCTGCTGCGGTTGACTTTCGTTGACCTCCAGACTTGCCGTCACGTGGACCTGCGAGGAGACAGAAGTGCCGAATTGAAACTCTGGATCTGGCGCCGTACCTGGTCCAGAGTTCCAATCTGCTTTCGTTGAGCAAATTAGCATAGGCATGGTTTTCGGCGGGCAGCCTTACCGTGACGAGGGCGCACATGAGCATCAGGGCCACGAGTCCCTTGTTCCCCACGCTGGCCTCCTTCCTGTCGGCCATGTTTGATGGTTCAACAACCGCCGGGCTGGAAAGAGAAGATTGGAATGAAGGCAAATATTGTTGAATGTGTCCAAACTACGGCCTGCGAGCCATTTGTGGACTGTCCTTTGGGTTTCAGCGGTCCTCACCAGATAAATACCATCCATTTTCCATCCATACATTTTTCAGACCCCTTAACTCATTCGCTGCCATTCACAAACTTGTTCCGGTTTTCATGCGTGGATGCCGAGAAAGCATTGGTCAGATCTCTGTCCATGTTTTTTTCTTGTCCACACGGGGGCAGCATTTCTCTTTTTGTCCATGTTAGCGCTTTGTTACAGCTTCAGCTGTTGTTAAAGCATTACATAAACCAATATGTATGTATTGTATTTTGTGCAGTTGCCCCCCTTTCAAGCTCAGTTAACTCCAGCGATTGCCTGACACTGTTCAGAGTTTCGAGCAGTGACGATACCGGACAGTGTCTAAGCAAGACTTGCCAAATATTGGACTTGTGAACCCTTCCCAGAAGAAAAGTGCCATTTGTGCAAACTGCAGCAGATCATCCAACGCGATCGGTGGACGATCGATGGGCGATCGGAGGACCATCGATGGGCGATCGTTGGACCATTGATGGGCAATCAGTGGACCATCGATGGGCAATCGGTGGGCGATGGATGGGCGATCGGTGGATCATTGATGTGCAATCGGTGGGCGATGGATGGGCGATCGGTGGATCATTGATGGGCGATCGGCCAACCATCGATGGGTGATCGGTGGACCATCGATGGGCGATTGGTGGGCCATCGACAGGTGATCGGCGGGCGATCCATAGGCGATCGACGAGTGATCGACGGGTGATCAACAGGCGATCCACGGACGATCGACGGACGATCGACGGACGATCAAAAGATTGTTCATCAACCTGGTTTCCACAATGAAGGCAGCCCACCCCAACGAACGTAATTCACTTGGGTCAAGTAAACGTCCATCAAAACCTGGCTCGAGAGACGAGATGAGCGCCAAGAACCACAAACAGAACGGAGGGATTGAATCCAAATAATAGTTGAGTGTCCTTGATTCCAAACAAAGGCCAATCCCACGCACCAGAACTGCACTCGTACTGGAAAATTGATCTTTTGGGGGGTCAAGTTAAGCCAAACACAAAGCGCCGCTAACGGTGGGCGTTGTTTAACGCACAAGTGCCTCGTCGTGATGGAGGGGCTGACGTCAGCGGAAGGCGACGGAGGCCACGTTGTCAAACGTCCTTCGGTTGCAGGAATTCCGTTAACGTGTTTTGTGGGCGGTTCCAAATTTGACATTTTGGTTGGGACGCTAGCAAGAATCACGGCATTTGACATGCCCATAGGCATTGACTTTGACACCTGTGATGTAGCTGACGAGAAAGAGAACTAGCAAGCTCCATTGCTAGCAAGCTCAATGAAAATCGAGCTAGCCAGTGATCGAGCTAAATAGCGATCTAGCTAGCTATCAATCGAGCTAACCAGCAATTGAGCTATCGAGCTATCTAGCGATCGAGATAGCTCACAATCGAGCTAGCTAGCGATCGAGCTTGCGAGCAATCGAGCTAGCTTTTCTGACATGAGGGGAAGGGTCAACAAGTAAACAAGCGCAAATGGCAGCCGCCGCGCCGGAAAAGCCGAGAGGAAAGATCGGCTTGGAAAGGAGCCTCCTCCCTGCGAGCGTTTCCGTGCCAAATATAGCCAGTGGACAACGTCACCCCTCCCGGGATCAGCATGTGATTGTCCTTCTCGTACGCCCGAAGCAAGCGACCATAAAAGACATTGCGACGTCCGAACGGTTTTGGGAAAACAAAAAGAATTCCCACGCAGACGCGAGAGTGACGTCGTACTTCCGTCTTACGCATCGGGGGTACTTCTTTTATGGGGGCTTAAGAGGTCTGAGGTTTTATCATAGCCAAGGGATCCTGTTCCAGGGGCCTCCCGCCTGCGCAAAATGGACACAAATGGGATCAAAATAAACATGGCCCCATCGTGCACCGCACCTGCAAAGCCATTCCAGTACAAAATGGTTTCAAGTGGTTTTTAAAGCGTGATCAATTTTGGGAAGCCATTAGAATGTTTCATCACCTCAACATATGATGAAACTGCGCACACAACAAATTGATGAATAACTACTTTCCATATCTGAACTCAAGAATAGCGACTGCTATTGTGGTTTACATACGACAATTTGACATTTTGGTTCGGAATTTAGCAAGCATCATGGCACCTAACATGCTTGATATGCTTTTGCAGGCCGAATAAAATGATGTGGCGGGCCAGATTTGGCCCCCGGGCCTTTACTTGGACATCTGTGGTGTAAGGGATTAGCAGCTTGCTGAACAGAAAGAGAGCTAGCTAGCTCGATTGCTAGATAGCTAGATCACTAGCTAGCTCGATCGGTAGCTAGCTCGATGTTACGCGTGCTAGCTCGATGGTTCGCTTGCTAGCTCGCTCGATGGCTTGCTAGCTAGGTCAATGGCTAGCTAGATTGATGGCTAGTTAGCTTGATTGCTCACTAGCTCGATGGGTTGTTAGCTAGCTCGATGGTTCGCTAGCTAGTGCAATTTCTAGCCAGCTCGATGGCTCTTTAACTAGCTCGATGGTTCGTTAGCTAGCTCCATTGCTAGCTAGCTAGCTAGGTCGATGGCTAGTTAGCTCGAGTGCTTGCTAGCTACCTTGATGGCTCGCTAGCTAGATAGCTTGATGGCGAGCTAGCTATCTCGATGGCTAGCTAGCTAGCTCGATGGCTAGCTAGCTAGCTCGATGGCTAGCTAGCCAGATAGCTCGATGGTTAGCTACCTAGCTCGATGGTTAGCTAGCTAGCTAGCGCAATGGCTATCTAGCTACATCAATGGCTAGCTAGCTAGCTCACTAGGTCAAGGGCTAGCTAGCTAGGTTGATGGCTAGCTAGCTGATAAATGAGCATGCAATTTCACAAGTTTCATTTGCTTTTACGGGCTGAATAAAATGATGTGACAGACCAGATTTGCCCCCACACCCCTTGACTTTGACACCTGTGCTGTAGGGTCAAAATAACACTCTAAACATCTTATCAAGTGTCACTCCTACAAAAAGCCTAAACTAAACAAAACAAACTGAGTAAATAAGTATGGAAATAAAGTTAATAAAAATGAAAAGAGGGGTGGGGAGGGGACGAGTCAGCTTGTACCTACAGTGGTCCGAACAATCTGCATCCCTGCAAGTTGTTAGCACTTAGCATTGTGCGACCGTGGCTTTCGATGCAGATCTTTGATGCAGGCTCCCCTCCCTGCCCCCCCTCCCTGTTTGAGACCCTCCCATTCCACATGGACCTTTTCCACATTCTTATGGAATGTAGTCCAAAAAGAGGGACGCCCCACTTCATATCCGCAGACCCCCCGCCCCTTTTCGACTTCATTATCGGCCGTTTGTCTTCGTGCTCCGAAAATTTCCTGGAAGCCAAAACAACCATCATCATCATCATCGTCATCACCTCCTCCCTTCCCCACGGAATGTTAAATCATCAAAAAGAAAAAGATCTGTTTCCCTAATAACTGAAAACCTAGGTATTTTTTGGGAATATCTAGTTGGTTATTATTTGGGAACTCCTCACTTCATCACAATAATAATAATAATAATAATAATAATAATAATAATAATAATAATAATATTTTTCATTTCTAAGCGCCTTTCAAAAATCTCAAGGTCACTTTACAATCACAGGATAAGTTTTTCTGTGGGTGAGCAGCGGCAGCCACATGCACCAGAGTTCACTCAACCTGGAAGTAACTCAAATAGATAGAAAGCTAGCCAGCTAATAGATAGCATATGATACTACTACTACTAATAATAATAATAATTCATTGTATTTATAAGCGCCTTTCAAAACTCTCAAGAACATAGCTAATAGATAGTTAGCTAGCCAGTTAGATAGCTATATCGCTAATAGATAGCTAGATAGCAAATAGATAGCTAGCTAGGTAGCCAGCTCAATTTGTCTTTCAGATCGTCAAAAGTGGACATACCCTTCCGCCTTTGCTCAATGCACTGTAAGCATATGCTAGCCAACGTAGCATAGCACAGATTTTTCATGTACGTCGTAAATATGCAAATTTCCCCATTGTGGGACTATTATTTTATGATTTTATATTAGTTTATTTTTATTTATTTATTTATTTATTTATTAGGGGGGGTCATAACTCCCACCACCTGCTGTGGAGCACAATGGGAGTGATGGTCATCGAAGTTCGGGATTGACGCTACCGGTTGGGTAGGGTGCTTGCGAAACGTGCACATTTCACCATGACGTCCCTGATCCACTGGTGAAAAGGACGCTTTGATTCTCTCCTCTTTCATCTAGAACTGCTTCATGTCACAAAGAGAGTGCAGCCAGTGCTGAAGAATGTGTCTTTGTGTTGTCATATATTTGTTATTTAGTTTTTTTTTTAATTTCAAGATGGCGCCTTTACAGCAGCTCCTGAATTTTGTTTTTCTACTTCTTTCTTTCCTTTCCTCTTCCTTTCATTACTTTGCTGCTGTGAAATGTCAATTTTATCCACTCTGAGACAAATAAAGGTACATCCAATCCACCCATCATATTATTGTTATTATTATTATTATTATTATTATTATTATTATTATTATTATTATTATCTAGAACTGCTTCATGTCACAAAGAGGGTACAGCGAGTGCTGAAGACTGAATGACTCCGTGTCTTTGTGCTATCATATTTGGGCAGATTTAGTTTTTTTGTTTTTTTGACTTCAAGATGGCGCCGCAAGAGTGGTGGTCTTTCCAATAGCTCCTGTATTTTGTTTTTCTATTTCTTTCTTTCCTTTCCTCTTCCTTTCATGACTTTGCTGCTGTGTTACTTCCAGGCTTCTCACCCACACCAAAAAAAGCCTGTGACTGTAAAGTGTCCTTGAGAGTCTTATAAGGTGCTTAGAAATTAAATTATTACTATTATCCTATGCAGCGAGCTAACTAGCTAGCTTTGACGCTAAATGGACGTTTTTCTGCTTTTTTTTTTTAAATTGAATACCGATTAAATACCATTCTTCTATGCAACGAAGTTTTAATATACTCCCTCTCTTGTTTTTTTGTATTGTGATAATATGTACATTTATTGTAAACACAGTCAGATATGACCATTTTATATTTTGCGTTCAGGTTGAGTGAATGCTGGCGCGTGTGACTGCCGCTGCTCACCCACAGAAAAAAATAACCTGTGACTGTAAAGTGATCTTGAGAGTTTTGAAAGGGGCTTAGAAATGAAATGTATTATTATTATTATTATTATTATTATTATTATTATTATTATTATTATAAACGTCGCTCAGTAAGGCGCATGCTAATATGCTAAATCATTTTATGGGGACAAGGGAAAGAAATAAAAAAAGGTCACAATTTCACTCCAGCCACCCGGTGCGATGGAATCCGTCCCAATATAGATGAAGGGGGGGGGGGGGGGCAAGTGTGTGTGTGTGTGTGTGGGGGGGAGGGGGGTCTGTTCAGTCACACATGAGCTTGTCGTACAAAGTCAACGCCACCAAGCAACACAGCAAAGTTTCCCTTCACAGGACAGATGCATTGGGGAGAAGGAGGGGGGTGATGGTGGGGGGGAGGGGGCTCCATATTTTTCTGTGTGCTCCCTCTGCCAGGTGACCCCTCCCACACTGTAAATCAGGAAACCCGTGTCAGGCCAGCTGCTTTGTTTAGCTCTCACAAACACGGAACACTCTGAGAGAGTTCACGGCCCCCTTTCCACTGTGCGTACAAAGACCCCCACCATTCACCCCCCGGACCCTGTTTGGCCGCTAAGCACCTAGTGCGCCCAAATTAACCGGCGTAGGAAAACACGGCCCCTCATTGCGGAAAATATTGACCTCAAAAAGTTAGAGAAATGGAATCTCTCGCTCCAGAGAGTCAGGCTAGTATGCTCCCTCTGCCGGGTAGCAGTTAGGAGGACAGCAGCAGTATTTTGGACCAATTGGAGACCTTTTGTGGAGGATTGTCTGACTCCAGAGTCAAGTGCGTCACAATAATCTCTCACCAGAGAGTCAGGTGTGTATGCTCCCTCTTACGGGTAGCAGTTAGGAGGCTAGCGGCAGTATTTTGGACTAACTGGAGACCCTCCGTGGAGGCTTGTCTGACTCCAAAGTCAAGTGTGTCACAATAATATCTCCCCAGAGACTCAGGTTTGTATGCTCCCTCTTACGGGTAGCAGTTAAGAAGGCTAGCAGCAGTATTTTGGACCAACTGGAGACCCTCCGTGGATGATTGTCTGACTCCAAAGTGCGTCACAATAATCCAAATGTTGGTCGCAGTTGGTTATATTTTCGAAAAGTAGATCGCTAGCTAGCCACAGAGCTAGCTAAAGCGATAGATCGCTAGCTAGCAAGTGGCTATGCAAGAAATTTCCTTTAAGTTCAAGAAATTTGGCGCCATCTTGGTCTTGATTTCCTCGAGACAGTATTTTTTTGTTTTTTTTATTCTCAGCAGGAAATCGATCTGACAATGATCCGCATCGCAACAGGACGAAATACCGAGCACAGATACAGCAGAGGCCCCCACAACCGTCATCAGGCAAGCTTTGCGTGGGCTTTCGCACGTGCGTTCCGGGCCGCCAAGTCGCAAACGTGCAGCTTATGTAACGGCGCAGCCAAGTGAGCAAAGCGTGACCGGCGTCTGACATCAAAGCTCGCCGAGAGCTCGTCACTCTCTGCCTTTGGGTTTCAAACGCTTGTTACTGCAGTCACATTGCGAGTGTCGCTCGATGTTCCGGGGACGCTATTCGGGCTGCATTTGCGCTCTTGTTTTCGTCAGTAATGACATCCTTTTCTCAGTGCCACTTAGCAGTTGTTTTTTTTTGACGACGATACTAGTGCAGCGTGTTCTACCGGAAACAAATTCCTTATGTGTTCTACATACTTGGCAATAAAGATGATTCTGATTCTGATTCTGATTCTGATGATGTCATTTTTAACCCGAAGGTAAACCACGCTAATGTAAAGTCTTGATCATAATTTTTAAAAATATATCTGTTTTCAGATTTTCATGGAATATTTTCATTGTTTGCAACATAAAGTACAAAAAACATGTACTAACAAAAACTAAAATCGACAAATGCCAATACAGATATGGCACAATCTGCTAAAGAAAATAGCTCGCTAGATAGAAAGATAGAAAGATAGATAGATAGAAAGATAGATAGATAGATAGATAGATAGATAGATAGATAGATAGATAGATAGATAGATAGATAGATAGATAGATAGATAGATAGATAGATAGATAGATAGATAGATAGATATAGGTGACTTGAAATTTACTTGGTCCTCATCGGCTAGCCAGCTAGCTAGCTTGCAAAATAGAGAGATAGAAAAAGATAGATAGATAGATAGATAGATAGATAGATAGATAGATAGATAGATAGATAGATAGATAGATAGATAGATAGATAGATAGATAGATAGATAGATAGATAGTGATTGGTCATATATATATATATATTTTTTTGGATGTCAACCACAATGTCAACCACAATAAAAGTCATTATTCTTGACTTCAGATTTGAAAACGAGTTATTCATTGATTTGTTGTGTGCTCTATATGTAATATTTGAAGGGATTTAAACATTCTAATGGGTTCCCCAAATTCATAACGGCCCTCGAGAGGAAACCATAACTACAATGTGGCCCGCGGCAAAAAATGACTTTGACACCCCTGCTCTAATGGCTCCCCCAAATTCATAACGGCCACGTGAGAGGAAAACTGGAACTATAAATTGACTTCACTCGGTCGTACTTTTTACTCGAGTAACAGCGGAGGTACTCAAAACAAGCCAACATGATGTCAGACAATAGATCAATAGATGCTCTCCATCCCAATTTCACCACTTTCATCTTCCGGTAAGACCCCAAATCCGAGCAAAAGAACCCACTGAGAGGCAAGCAAGCGCCGTACGGTGAGGCCATTCCTGGGCCAACCACCCAATGCGCATGTCACGACTCACCATCACGAAAAAAAGACGAAATGCCTGGCTCAAGGGAAGCCTGCCTGTCATGAGCGTTGGCGTGCTGTTTGTTGATGGCTCAAAAGCGGGCGGTGGCGTCCACGCACCGACACGCACGGCGAAGCAAACGGCAACCCCGCGCGCGCATTCATTCCACTCGGCATCACAGGAGACGTCGCTGCATAACATCGCGTGCGCGCGCACGCCGCCGCGTTGGACTTACCGGGGGAACGTTCCGTCCAAAGTGGGGAATCGAAGGGGGGTAAAACCGCGTTTTGAGTGCCAAGAGAGAAAATGCGGCACCGTGCCCGCGCTGACCACCGTAAAAGTGGAAGAAAACTGACTGGCCCAGTCGCCGCCGCCGCTGTCAGGTTGGCGTCGGGACTCGGCCCACCGCTTCCTGTGACGTCACGCGCGCGAGGCGTACTCCCGGCGTGAACGCGCGCCGCTGCGACGGTTGTGCTCATTCATAAATAATGCGCGCAAGCCTTTTTTTTCTGTGAAGGAAAATTGTGGAGTATATTTTCGAAAGACAGATCCAGATAGATTGCTAGCTAGCCACAGAGGTAGCTAAAGCAATGGAGCGGAAGCTAGCAAGACCGAGATAATAAATAGATATTTAAATGACGTGCTGTCGATGTTCATTTACATTTTTGTGGCTCCTTAGCTTTCCGACAAATCAATTTATTTTTATACTTTGCCAACAGTTGGTTATATTTTCAAAAGAGTGGGCGAGATAGAAATAGATTGCTAGCTAGCCACATATGTATCTAAAGCAATACATCGCAAGCTAGCAAGACAGAGATAATAAACAGATCATGCAATGAAGTGCTGTCTATGTTCATTTACATCTTTTTGTGCTCCTCGGCGTGATTACAAACTGATATCTTTATTTTTTTTGCCAACAGTTGGTTATATTCTCGAAAGAGAGGGCGAGATACAAATAGGGCTGGCTATCTGGCTAGCTAGCTCGTTATTTGGCTATTTAGCTGGCTGGCTGGATAGAGAGCTGGTTATTTATTAGCTATCTACTAGCTAACTAGCATGCTTTACATATATTTGAGTTACTTTTAAGGTTGAGTCAACGCCGGCGCGTGTGACTGCCGCTACTCACCCACAGAAAAACTCATCCTGTGACTGTAAAGTGAATTTGAGAGTTTTGAAAGGCTCTTAGAAATCAAATTTACAGTGTATTATTATTATTAGCTAGCGAGCTGGCTATCTAGCTATTTATTAGCTATCTAGCTAGCTAGCCATCTAACTTATGCTACCTTGAGAATTTTGAAAGGCGCTTATAAATGAAATGTATTATTATTATTATTATTGCTAGCTAGCCATAATAAAGGCTCTTAGAAATCAAATTTACAGTGTATTATTATTATTAGCTAGCGAGCTGGCTATCTAGCTATTTATTAGCTATCTAGCTAGCTAGCCATCTAACTTATGCTACCTTGAGAATTTTGAAAGGCGCTTATAAATGAAATGTATTATTATTATTATTATTGCTAGCTAGCCACAGAGGTAGCTATAAAGCAATAGATGGCAAGCTAGCAAGACAGAAATAATCAACAGATGATGCAATGAAGTGCTGTCTGTGTTTATAAACATTTTTGGGATCCACAGTGTGCCTACAAACCGACTTTTTAAAAACAGTTGGATCCGAATTGTAAGCAGGTTATAAATGCAATGTATTATTATTATATCAAATGCTACTTGGCTAAAATGGCGACAGCATCTTTGGGGAGAGCAACTGCTCCAAATTTGACGATCATTCGATGTGTATTAACTGTACACCACTTTGACTTAGATTTTTGATACATGAAAAAGGGGGCGGAAAAGATCAATTCGATTGATTAAAGGACAACCAACATCATACTTTGTAAAATCACTTCAAATGACTTCTACTGAGCGTATTTTACAAAGATTCCACAGCATATAGCTCTATTTTACGTTTTAAGACTCGCGCTGAATATTCAGGAAGTCTTGTTTTCGGGTTGATGGCGATGTCTGACGTGACGTCTGGAACGCCCCTGACTGAGAAAGCGACACACAATGCATTTTGGGTACTTTGTTTGGTCTGAAAATTTCGTGTTGATGGCGAAATTAGAAGGAAAACACATAAATAATGCGATGGTGAATCGTTGTGTGTTGCACCAAGACTACTATTTGATACTAGTTGACACAAATTCCCAGTAGACAAATCAGCCCATTTTCAACGGAGCTTGGGCGCCATCTTGTGCATTTTCTGTCACGCTACATTGGAGTCCTGACGGCTTGAATTGATATGGGAGGACTTATTTAATCGTTTGCAAACATTTATGCTTTCCTCTTCAGAACTATTTGAATCATATTCATAACTGTATGAGTAACAAGAAAACATCTCCGAATCTGAAGCCATTGTTTTGATTCTCGAGCAAGGCAAGACGTCCTGGCGTGACGTCAAGAACAAGGAGGCGGGACCTTCTGAAACTCGCCATTTCCGAAGTCATTTTGAAGTAGTTTTGGGACACTAAGTCATTTTTATTGGTGTTTTGCATTTGCGCGTTTTGGGTATATTAGATGCTATAAAACGTTTTTCTGATGTCAGTTAGGAAACCAAAAAAATGTGTCGGTTGGCCTTTAAATTTCCATAAAAAAGTGGATGACGAAAGGGAGTCTCTGGTGAACCTTTCCCAATCGAACACGACGCCACAATGTTAACCTTGGACAACACTTCCCCCTGGTGTGCGTTTTAAGAAATTCACCATTTTTGATCAGTTCATCTCTTAAATTGTGCATCAAATTGAAATTTTAGAAATAAAAAAAAACATTTTATACAATCATTTTTATAATTTTTTCATGATTAAACAGCGCGGATTATATTAATTCAGATCAATTTGGGGTAAAAAAAACTTGCAGCACAAAGGTAACATTCGATGATTATTTAATCTATCAAATGAGAAAAAAAAGATTCCCAAGTCAACGTGAATCTATGAGATTTGTTCATTTAAATCATACTGGCAATATTATGATTTGTTTTGTTTTTTCCGAAATAAGACTGGTAGCTAGCTATCTATTAGCTATCAAGCTGGCTAGATAGCTAGTTATGAGCTCACTATTAGCTATCTCGCATTCGATTTGAATTATTTCGAGTTGAGTGAACACTGGCGCGTGTTGCTGCCGCTGCTCACCCACAGAAAAACTTGACTGTGATGTGACGTTGGGAGTTTTGAAAGGAGCTTAAAAATGAAATGAATTATTGCTATTATTATTACTATTAGAAGACGACAGCACAATAAATGCAGATGGATAAATACAGCCGACTCTCCCCCAAGTGCAAATGTGGCCGACGTCTTCAGATGGAACCGCGGACAATGCTGGGGAGGTTTTTCTTCCGAATTCGAATCATCTTCAGGCCACGATCTGCGGAACACACACGCACATAGCAATATTTTTCTGAATTATTTGTATACAGGGATGCATCTGGGACTTTATTTCAACTTCTTTCATCCTAAGACTAAAACTACAAACACTAAACTTAAAGGACAACCGACGTCTCCGGACAAGTTGTGTCCATAATTTGTAAAATGGCTTCAAATGACTTCTACTGAGCGTATTTTACAAAGATTCCACAGCATATAGCTATATTTTACGTTTTAAGACTCACGCTGAATATTCCGGAAGTCTTGTTTTTGAGTTGGTGATGACTCCTCACCCTACGTCACTGAAGGAACGCCCCTGACCGAAAAAAGGACACATTGAAGCAGTCCTTCCATCACGTCAATGCATTTTGCTGTACTTTGGTCTGAAAACGTCATGTAGGACCAAAACGAGGCAGAAGAGGGCGACAAAGCTCCATGTAAGGAATTAATCAGCCTGTGGAAACGGGCTGATTAATTCCTTATACGGCTTTGTCGCCATTTTCTGCCTTTTTTGGGTGCGACATTTCCCACCCCTGATGCCTCAAAATGACACGGAATAAATTCTTTAATCGATTGCAAACATGTATGCTTTCTTCTTCAGAACGATTTGAATCATATTCATAACTGGATGAGTAACAAGAAAGCATATTCTCCGAATCTGAAGCCATTGTTTTGATTCTCGAGCAAGGCAAGACGTCTCTTGTGATACCGCGAACATGGGGGCGGGACCTTCTGAAACTGGCCACTTCCGGTTTCAAATTGAAGCACTTTTTAGACACTTTAAGTCATTTTTATTGGTGTTTTGCTTTTGACTAAAAATATCATACTGTGTTTTGGGTATTTTAGATGCTATAAAATGTTTTTCTGATGTCAGTTCGGAAACAAAAAAGTGACGTCGGTTGTCCTTTAAATGGAATTGGAATTGTCTGCTGGTCAGGCAGCATCACCACCCGGGACAGGAAAAGACTGGAGCGCCTGGTCAAGAGGGCCAGTTCTGTTCTGGGCTGCTCGCTGGACTCTCTGGAGGAGGTGGGCAACAGACGGACGCTAGCTAAACTAAAAGCTATGATGGACAGCCCCTACCACCTCCTCCTGCACACCCTGACAGCACTGGGTAGCTCCTTCAGCCAGAGACTGTTACACCCACGCTGCCAGAATGAGAGATACCGCCGCTCGTTTCAGCTTCGCAATTCACAATAATCACATGTGAAAAAAAACAAACTGGATACTTGTACTGTAAATATGGGCTGATGCAATACAGCTACATATATCAATATGCCTTTCTTGATACTTGCACTATGTACAGTTTTTTTTATGAAACGGTTTTGCACATTTACAGTATATAGTTGACATTTTTATTTTATTATTCTTGTTTTTCTGTCCCCTTTCAAATTGCTGCTGTGGACTACAAATTTCCCCATTGTGGAACGAATAATGGTTTTTCTGATTTTGATTCTGATTAAAACTACACAAAATATACGTTATTTTATGTATCATAAATGTGCTATTGTATTGTAATGAAAGAAATAAACTGTAGTGTATAATCAAGTCGTTTTATTGACCTTTGTGATGGTCGTCTACTCTCACTCATACTGTCCCCTGCTAGCTGCTATTCAATAATCCAAATCAACAGAAGTGTTTCAACCTATTCAATTGCCTTAGACCGTGGCTTAGAGAACACAGAAACACCCTTAATAGCTTCCTTGTTTTAAGGATGGTAGCAATGGTCGACTTAGCGTAATGATACTGGGACGCTAAGTCACACAAACGCACACCTCGTTGATGATCTCCTTCTTCTGCTCGACCGTAATTTTGTTTTGTGTCATTTTTGGCTTAACACTAGCATGTGGTGGGGTCTTTTTTGGTCCTATAATAGAAAAAGTACTCCACTCGATAACAAACCACATCTGCACTCAAAGAAAGGGGGTGTGGAAAACTAATCCGCCAGCCACCGTGGTGCCGTGTGGTTTGGTTCGTTGGCCAATAACTAGTTCTTCAGCCGAGACTATATGCTCATCAATTTAATGTTCTTGAGGCGAAACGTTCGTGAGCTGAAGCGTTCGTATGCAGAGGCATCACTGTATTTGACCAAAATATATTTTTCTAATATATCAACAACTTGAATTCAAGTCAAAGAATTTATTCATACCTAAAATAAACAAACATTTTCAATTTTCTATTACTGCACAATCAATCCTGTGCCATTTTGATATTCAAAACAAGGCGGCGGAAAATCCGACTGGACCCTCCGCACCCTGCCCACCACCTTTTCCAGCGACTCAGGCAGGTGCTACCGATTCATGCGCACCAAATCTCTCTAAACAGTAACCCAAATAAAACTGTCTAGTGCCTCTTTCCAATTTTTTTGCAGTTTAACAATGGCGTCACCAGCTCGCTAAGACTCAGACTAAAAACACTGAACTAAAACAAAGCATTAAAATAAAAACAGACAAATGATTAATTTAAAAATGGCAGCCAAAGGAAATAGAAATGTACTGACATAAATGTCGCTAGCAGTTTAGCGTGATGCTAACCTGAACTCTTGCGGAGTTGTGAAAAAGATAGAGAGACAGAGAATGAGCTAATTAAATAACTAGCTAGCTAACAGATAGAGAAAGAGGTAGCTAAATAACTAGCTAGCTAGCCAAGAGAGAGATAGTTAGCTAAATAACTAGATAGCTATCTAGCTAGCTAACAGATAGAGAAAGAGGTGGCTAAATAACTAGCTAGCTAAGAGAGTGTTAGCTAAATAACTAGCTAGCTAGCTTGAATCATCAATGGAAACCAAAAGATGGCGGCAAAGGCCTAGCTAACTAATAAGCAAAATTGAAAACAAAAACAAACGTACCTCTTTGACTTTTAACGCACTTCCTGATACACTGTCTCCGGTGCTTGAAGTTGTTGCTGTTGCCTCCGCAGCCGCTGTACAGGAACTCGTGACACCGCTTGGTCTCGGGATGGTAAGCAAACCTGCGCACGCTAGCGTCGCACGTTCCTCTCTCCGCGGGACCCGAGCACGCATCTGGAAGCTTTGCATCTGGAAATCAGCGCCACGCCCATTTGGTCAAATTTCACCCGAGATCAATCACGGGACGAAACATCACCCTTTGTGATGTTCGTATTATTAGCTATCCATTAGCTAGCTAGCTATCAGCTGTCTAGCTGGCTGTTAGCTGTCGGCTATCTGGCTATCTCTTAGCTATTTATTGACAATACAATAGCTAGCTAGCTTTCTATCTATTTGATTTCCTTCCGGTTTGAGTGAACGCTGGAGCGTGTGGTTGCCGCTGCTCACCCACAGAAAAACTTATCCTGTGACTTTAAAGTGACCTTGAGAGTTTTGAAAAGCGCTTATAAATGAAATGGATTATTATTATTATTATTATTATTATTATTATTATTATTATTATTATTTATGAAAAGAAAAGATCAAATGTGCTGTACTTTTCATCTGAAAATGAACGCATCATGAAGAAACATCGTTTATAATAATGTGTGTGTGTGTGTGTGTGTGTGTGTGTGTGTGTGTGTGTGTGTGTGTGTGTGTGTGTGTGTGTGTGTGTGTGTGTGTGTGTGTCATGATTTTTGACTTATAACAATAAAAAAGAGACATTAACTATATAGCTATCTGTCTGGCTGGCTAGCTATCTATCTGGCTAGTTATTAGCTATCTATTGGCTAGCTAGCTAGCTTTCTATCTATTTGAGTTACTTCCGGGTTGTGTGAACGCTGGTGCGTGTGGCTGCCGCTGCTCACCAAAAGAAAAACTTAAGTGACCTTGAGAGTTTTGAAAGGCGATTAGAAATTACATTTATTATTGTTATTATTATTATTATAATTATTATTATTATTATTATTATAAGGATTGCAAATGGCTTCAATTTGTGCATGTAGTTGTCAAAACTACCGCAAGAGGGGAGTGTTTGACATCAGTTGACGATGACGACATATTCATTGGCATTGGGATGATGAGGACAGACAAAATGAGCAATTAATTTAAAAAAAAATCTCAAATTTTTTACATGCGCAGCTTCTATGTTTGCTTTGGCTTGTCAATGTGGTTAGAAAACCAAAAATTATACGCGTTTACCTTGGGAATGGTGCCCATTCGTGTCGTTTGTTTGCGCCGCAGCCACGTTGACGGTTGGCTGGCCTGAGAAACACACACAAGGGCGAGACAATATGGAGGGTGGGGGGGGGGGTAATGCTTTTCAATGAAGACAACAAAGTTATTGATCTATAAATAAATACATTGAAAGGCGCTAATAAATAAAATGTATTACTTTATGTTACTTCCGGGTTCAGTGAACGCTGGCGTGTGTAGCTGCCGCTGCTCACCCGCAGAAAAAATATCCTGTGACTGTAAAGTGTCCTTGAGAGTTTTGAAAGGTGCTTACAAATGAAATGTATTATTATTATTATTATTATTATTATTATTATTATTATTATAAATAAATAACTAATCATCAAATGTAAAAATATAAATATGAAAAACTATAAATGAAAAATATAATATATAGTTTCCATTTATATCTATATATCTTATATATATAGATTAAATATGCGTTCATATATATATATATATATATATATATATATATATATATATATATATATATATATATATATATATATGCTCTCTAGTTTATATATATATATATATATATATATATATATATGCTCTCTAGTTTATATATATATATATATATATATATATATATATATATATATATATATATATATATATATATATATATATATATATATATATATATATATATATATGAACGCATATTTAATCCATCTATATATATAAGATATATAGATCTAAAAAATACATAGAGATAAAAAAATACACATAAAAATACAGAAATAAAGTAATTTTATCTATATATCTATATCTCTATACAGTAAAGTCTCGTTATATCGATATTCAAGGGAGTCCGAAAAAATATCGATATAACCGGGACTATCGATATATCCGACCCTGTTTGCATGTAATTTTCTCTGTGCGTGCATAGAAATAGTATCGATATAACCGGGACTATCGATATATCCGATATCGATATAACGAGACTTTACTGTATCTCCATATTTCTATGTCTCCGTGTCTCAATGTCTGTATGTCTATATCTATATATCTCTGTCTCTGTCTCTATTTATCTATATCTATATCTAGTCGAAGTCGAAGTCTAAATCTATATAAATGAATATAAATAATAATAATACATTTGATTTCAAGCGCCTTTCAAAGCTCTCAAGGATTATATACAATTATAAATAGAATACAATAAATAAAATATGATTATAAATAGAAACAAGAGATAGATACGCCACAGAAAATGCAATTTTAAATAAAATAAAGAAATCTAGATATAATAATAATATAATAATATAATATGAAAAAAATACATATATGTGTGTTTGTGTATCGCTGTGTGTGCACGCGCGTGTGTGTGTGTATTTTTTTTTTCTACTCTCAAAATGTCAATTCCAACATGAAAGTGTGATGAATTAGCATCAACGAACGCAGATCCTCAGAGGATTGAATGTCCACCTGAATGACGGTTTGCCGCGAGGACGGACGAAGTCTTACCTTTCAAGACGGTTGTTGGCACAGCGGCAATTTCTCCCTCACCGGGCTCCACTTGGAAGCTCTCTAAATCAGCCCAAAGCATGAAAGACCACAAGAGCAGGTTAGCAAGTTGGTCTTCGGCTCATGTCACGCAACGTAAGTCACCTGAATGGTGACACCTGGCCCGGCACTGGGCCATGCTCCTGAAATTGTTGGCGTTGCCAAAGCAGCCGCCGTAATAGAAGCGCTTGCACTGCTGACTGCCGCTATCAAAGAAGTAACGCGTCACCAGGCCCCGGCAGGGACCTTCCGCTTCGGGTAAATGGCACGGGTTTTTATCCTCTGCAAAGACAATAAAAATAAGCAGATTAGAAATGGAAGGAACCTGGAAGGAACCTGGATGGTCGGTGGTTGCCGACATTTGTTGCCAGATCTGTTGTAGCTTCATATGCCTTAAAGGACAACCGACGCTTACGGACAAGTTTTGTCCATAATTTGTAAAATCACTTAAAAGGACTTCTACTGAGCGTATTGTACAAAGATTCCACGGCATATAGCTATATTTTACGTTTTAAGATTCGCGCTGAATATTCAGGAAGTCTTGCTTTCCAGTTGATGACGATGCCTGACGTGACTGGAACGCCCCTGACCGAGAAAGCGACACACAATGCATTTTGGGTACTTTGTTTGGTGTGAAAACTTCGTGTTGATCCGTGTTGATGGCAAAATTTGAAGGAAAAAACATAAATAACGCGATGGTGAATCGTTGTGTGTTGCACCAAGACTACTACGTACAGTAAAGTCTCGTTATATCGATATTCAAGGGAGTCCGAAAAAATATCGATATAACCGGGACTATCGATATATCCGACCCTCTTTGCATGTAATTTTCTCCGTGCGTGCATAGAAATAGTATCGATATAACCGGGACTATCGATATATCCGATATCGATATAACGAGACTTTACTGCATTTGATATTCGCTGACACAAATTCCCAGCAGACAAATCAGCCCATTTTCAATGGAGCTTGGGCGCCATTTTGTGCATTTTCTTGCCGCTACATTGGAGGCCAGTCGCCTCAAAATGAGACGGAAAGACTTGTTTAATCGATTGCAAAGATGTATGCTTTCCTCTTCAGAACTATTTGAATCATATTCATAACTGGATGAGTAAACAAGAAGCATCTTAATAGGTGCACCCTATAATCCAGAAAATACAGTACCCCCTCAACCATCCTCCCCTTTCCACCATCCCCCTGCTTGACCCACTTTGCAGTCACTGACCAACCAGGCACAGTGAGCCAATTTTCTGTCCCCGCAGCGATAGCATTGCATTCCCACGTTCACCCCCACTGCCCCACACGAAAAGGTCAACAGATAGAAAGACAGAGAAAGAGGTAGCTAAATAACTAGCTAACTAGCTAAGAGAGAGAGAGAGAGAGAGAGAGAGAGAGAGAGAGAGTAGTTAAATAACTAGCTAGCTAGCTAAGAGAGAGATCGGGAGAGAGTTAGCTAAATAACTAGATAGGTGGCTAGCTAAGAGATAGAGAGAAAGGCAGAGAAAGAGGTACCTAAATCTATTAGCTATCAGTGGTCTAGTTAGCTGACTATCTATCAGCCATCTATTAGCTAGCTAGCTAGCGTTCTATCTATTGGAGTTACTTCCGGGTTGAGTGAACGCTGGCGCGTGTGGCTGCCGCTGCTCCCCCAAAGAAAAACGTATCCTGTGACTGTAAAGTGAACTTGAAAGTTTTGAAAGGCGCTTATAAATAAAATGTATTATTATAAATAACTAGCTAACAGATAAGAGAAGTTAAATAACTAGATAGCTAGCTAAGAGAGAGAGATAGAAAGGGAGAAAGAGAGAGAGAGGGAGATAGAAAAAGATGTAGCTACATAACTAGCTAGCTAGCTAAAAGAGAGAGAGCGAGAGAGAGGGAGAGAGACAGTTAGCTAAATAACTTGATAGCTAGCTAGCTAACACAGAGAGAGAGAGAGAATTAGCCTAATAAGAGAAATTCATCATTCATTGGGGGGATGCGCCCAACACTATAAACCAGAAAATACG
This sequence comes from Hippocampus bargibanti, assembly GCF_051943395.1. NCBI lineage: Eukaryota > Metazoa > Chordata > Actinopteri > Syngnathiformes > Syngnathidae > Hippocampus > Hippocampus bargibanti. The sequence continues at coordinate 5,603,033 of NC_142741.1, read as the reverse complement.
GTAGTTTTTTCCTCTTTGTGGTGAAAGGACAATTAATGAGGTGTCAAACCCGAGGCTCGGGGGCCAAATCCAGCCCGCCAGGACCCTTCGCACGGCCCGCAAAAAGCCGATAAAACACGAATGGCGTTCGGCCGGGCAGCACCGACCTGACACGACGCAGGTCTCCCTGCAGGCCTCCAGCGTTTCAAAGTTGTTGGTGTTTCCTCCGCAGCCGCCGTATTGAAAGCGCTGGCAGCGGCCCGCGTCCACATTGAAGAAGTACTTGTCCCGCAAGGCCCTGCAAGGCCCCGGATCCTCCTTCAGGGCACAAAGCTCGTTGAAGATGAAAAGCTCCGGTTGAGCTTCCGCCTCTGGAAAAACAAAACAATAGATTGAATATTAATAAAAGAGATATCGGATTGCGTTTTGCTAACACGCGGCCACCTCAGAAGGGTCTTGGGCGCCGCCCGCGGGCAAATCTGCTTAATTATCGAAAAGCCACGCGCCGAGGATTCATTTTTAATTAGCGCCTTGACGTGGAGGCGAGCGGCGAGCAAGCAAAGATGGCGCAGAGCCGAGTCCAGAAAATGAATTGGTGTGGGCTCATATTTTTAATACTTTGTTTTGATTCTGGAACATCACGGAAGAGTCTTATCTTGTTCGTGTTGGAGAAGGTAAACAAGGGCCTCTCCCTTGGCAGCGGTGTGTCATGGCGTTGCGCAAGCGAGCGCCGTTCTCACCAGCCAACGCCATCTTGACGAGAAAACGGCAACGAGAACCCACCACACCCACATCACCAGGCGTATACGTGTGTTTTATTCCAACCGCGCGCGCAGCTACTTTGACAACAAACACCGACGACACATCCGAGACGTCAAGTCACAAGATTTAAAATTGTTTGCCCACTTCCAGAGAAGCCGAGACAAACTGTTATCATTCACCAGTTGAGTTTTTGATGACGTTTAGCGCTTCCTGTGAGCGCTTCCCTTCGGGACAAAGGCGGAATCGTTTTCGGCGGTGAATGTTTTTGAAGAAACGTAATAAGAGAGACAGAGAGTGAGCTAAATAACTAGATAGCTAGCTAACTAACAGAGAGAGAATTACTTAAATATGGAAATTGCTAGCTGGCTAACAGTGAGAGAGAGTTCGGTAAATAACGAGATGGCTAGCTAGCTAGCTAAAAGATAGAGAGAGAGAGACAGAGAAAGAGGTAATTAAATAACTAGCTAGCTAGCTAACAGATAGAGAAAGATGTAGCTAAATAACTAGCTAGCTAGCTAAGAGAGAGAGAAAGTTAGCTAAATAACTAGATAGCTAGCTAGCTAGCTAAATGACAGAGAGAGAGAGAGAGAGAGAGAGAGAGAGAGAGCAAGATGTAATTAAATAACTAGCTCGCTAGTTAACAGAAAGAGGTAGCTAAATAATTAGCTAAGAGAGAGAGTTAGCTGAATAACTACATAGCTAGCTAACATATAGAGAAAGAGGTCGCTAAATAACTAGCTAGCTAGTTAAGAGAGAGAGAGAGAGAGAGAGAGAGAGAGTTAGGTCAATACCATGATAGCTAGAGAGCTTACAGATGGAGAGGGAGTAAGGCTAGCTAGCTAACACACACACAGAGAGAGAGAGAGAGAGAGAGAGAGAGAGAGAGAGAGAGAGAGAGAGAGAGAGAGAGAGAGAGAGAGAGAGAGAGAGTTAGGTCAATACCATGATAGCTAGAGAGCTTACAGATGGAGAGGGAGTAAGGCTAGCTAGCTAACACACAGAGAGAGAGAGAGAGAGAGAGAGAGAGAGAGAGAGAGAGAGAGAGAGAGAGAGAGAGAGAGAGAGAGAGAGAGAGAGAGAGAGAGAGAGAGAGTTAGCTAAATACCCACAGAAATACATATCATGTTAAGTGCTGTTGAGAGTTTGGAAATGTGCTTATAAATAAAATCTAAAATTATTAATATAAATAACTAGATAGCTAACAGATAGATAACAGATAGAGAGATAGAGAGAGAGGTGGCTAAATAACTAGATAGCTAGTTAACTGATAGAGAGTTAGCTAAATAACTAGATAGATAGCTAACAGAGAATTAGCTAAATGACTAGATAGCTAGCCAGTAAGCTAGCTATCAGATCTATAGATGTAGCTACATAACTAGATAGATAGATAGCTAACATGTAGATAGAAAGACAGAGAGAGGTAGCAAAATGACTAGCTAGCTAACAGATAGAGTTAGCTAAATAACTAGAGGGCTAGCTAGCTAACACAGCAGGAGAGAGCTAGGGAATTATCTAAACAACTAGATAGCTCACCAGTAAACCAGCTATCAGGTGTAGGGAGAGTTAGCTACATAACTAGATAGCTAGCTAGCTAACACACACACACAGAGAGAGAATTAGCCAAATAATTAAATAGATAGCCAGTAAGCTAGCGATCAGATATAGAGAGTGTTAGCTACATAACTAGGTAGCTAGCTAGCTAACACACACACACACACACACACACACACACACACACACACACACACACACGCGCACATAGAATTAGCTAAATAACTAGATAGCTAGCCAGTAAGCTAGCTATCAGATCTAGAGAGAGGGAGTTAGCTACATAACTAGAAAGCTAGCTAGCTAACACACACACAGGGAGATAATTAGCTAAATAACTAGATAGCCAGCCAGTAAGCTAGCTATCAGATGTAGAGCGAGAGTTAGCTACATAACTAGATAGCTAGCTAGCTAACATACACACACACAGAGAGAGAGAGAGAGAGAGAGAGAGAGAGAATTAGCTAAATAACGAGATAGCTAACCAGTAAGCTAGCGATCAGATCTAGAGAGAGAGTTAGCTAAATGAAGTTAGCTAAATGAAGCTAGCTAGCTAACACACACAGAAAGAGAGGGAGAGAGAGTTCGCTAAATAATTAGATAGTCAGTAAGCTAGCTATCAGATCATGAGAGAGAGAGCTAGCTACATAACTAGATAGCTAGCTAGCTAACAGAGGAAGAAGGAGGAAAAACACTGACAAGAAAGCAAAATATTTGACAAAGGCAGGGCAACTTAGGACAGCAAACTGAGACTTTGACCTCCGTACCCGGCGAGCGTGACACACGCCTGGGGGGGGGGGGGCGATTCGGGAAGAAAGGCCGAAACCCAAAACGCTTCACATTTTGCATCTCTGTGAATATTTAGCCTCGACAAAATTGGTCGCCGGCCCTAAAGCGTTTCCTTTTTGCTCACTTGCCGTCTCTCTAGCTCAGCGGACGCAACAACGCCCCCCGCGCCCCCACACGGGTTTGCATTTGTTACATGACTTTGGCAAGGAAATGCTTGCTAGTTTTACCAGTGCAGCGTGCGCGAAATTTTAGCAAGAGAATTTAGCTCCAGGATGATTTTTTTGGGGTGTCATAAAAATATAAACATTTTAATAATAATAATAATAATAATACATTACATCTTAAAGGACAACCGACGTCTCCGGACAAGTTGTGTCCATAATTTGTAAAATGGCTTCAAATGACTTCTACTGAGCGTATTTTACAATGATTCCACCGCATATAGCTATATTTTACGTTTTAAGACTCGCGCTGAATATTCAGGAAGTCTTGTTTTTGAGTTGGTGACAAGTCCGTACGTGACGTCACTAAAGAACCGCCCCTGACCGTAAAAAAAGACGCATTTTAGCGGTCCTTCCATCACGTCAATGTATTTTGCTGTACCTGTTTGGTCTGGGGACCTTGTGTTGCACCCAAAAGCCGCCAGAAGGCCAGAAGAGGGCGTCCAAGCGCCATATAAGGAATTTATCAGCCTGGGGAAACGGAGGTGGCCACAGGAGGTCGCCATTTTGTGCCTCTTTTTTGGTGAGAGATTTCCCCCCAATGTTGTCTCAAAATGGCACAAATAAATTCTTTAATCGATTGCAAACATGTATGCTTTCCTCTTCAGAACTATTGAATTATATTCATAACTGGATGTGTAACAAGAAAGCATATTCTCCAAATCTGAAGCAATTGTTTTGATTCACTAGCAATGCTAGACGTCTTGGCGTGACGTCACGAACGGGGGGGCGGGACTTTCTGAAAATGCCCAATTCGCAGCTCAATTTTTTGCAGATTTTGGACACTTTAAGTCATTTTTATTGGTGTTTTGCATTTGACTAAAAGTATCATACTGCGTGTTTTAGGTATTTTAGATGCTATAAAACGTTTTTCTGATGTCAGTTAAAAAACAAAAAAGTGACGTCGGTTGTCCTTTAAATGTATAAAGATTTTTTTTTTTAAAGTTGATTCCATAATGGGTTTATTTTGATCGTTTTGTATAGCGAATTACCCCAACATTCTATATTTGATCGGGAGCCAGTGGAGCTCTTGGAGGACGGGGGTGATGTGGTGAAAGGATGAGGTTCTGGTGATGACCCGGGCTGAAGTATTCTGGACTAGTTGAAGTTTGTGGAGAAGTTTCTGATGGACACCAAAAAGAAGTGAACTGTAATAGCCAATCCCGGAGATGACAAGACTATGAACGAGGATAGCAGTGGTGTAAGGAGTGAGAGACGGACGAAGACGATTGATATTGCGTAGGTGAAAGTACGCAGACTGGGTTAAGTTATTCATATGTTATGTTTATACAGTAAAGTCTCGTTATATCGATATTGAAGGGAGTCCGAAAAAATATCGATATAACCGGGACTATCGATATATCCGACCCTGTTTGCATGTAATTTTCTCCGTGCGTGCATAGAAATAGTATCGATATAACCGGGACTATCGATATATCCGATATCGATATAACGAGACTTTATTGTATGTTATGTTTTGGGCACGGCGGCCTTGATTTGGCCGCAAGTCAAATTTCATCCGCCGTGTTCAAACAGGTCGAATAAAATGTTGAGCCAAGAGATGTTCTAGGTTTGCCCAAAAAAAAAAAAAAATCAATAAATAAAAATAGTTGTGAAGACTTGAGCGGCCCCCGCAACCTCTTTTGTGTGTCCCGGACCAGTTTAGACAAGTTACTGCTCTTTGAGAACCAGTAAACTTCATTGGTTGTCCTTTAAAGGACAACCGACGCCTCCGAACAAGTTGTGTCCATAATTTGTAAAATCACTTCAAATGACTTCTACTGAGCGTATTTTACAAAGATTCCACAGCATATGGGTATATTTTACGTTTTAAGACTCGCGGTGAATATTCATTCAATTCATTTATTCAATAGACTTGTTTTCGAGTTGATGACGATGCCTGACGTGACGTCACGTCTGGAACGCAACTGACAGAGAGAGCGACACACAATGCATTTTGGTCTGAAAACTTCGTGTTGATGGCGAAATTAGAAGGAAAACACATAAATAACGCGATGGTGAATCATTGTGCGTTGCACCAAGACTACTATTTGATACTAGTTGACACAAATTCCTAGCAGACAAATCAACGGAGCTTAGGCGCCATCTTGTGCATTTTCGGGGACGCTACATTGGAGTTAAGACGCCTCAAAATGATCCGGAAGGACTTCTTTAATCGATTCCAAACATTTATGCTTTCCTCTTCAGAACCATTTGAATCATATTCATAACTAAAAGAGGACAATCTGAAAAAAAAGATGCTTTTCCATCAGCGATCGGCATTCCGGACGATTTTCGGATATGTTACGCAGCAAACGGCCGAGCAATTCCTGTCAAATCTGAAATGAGGCCTGGCTGCCAATTTAGCGACACGCTTCCATGTTATTGTCCACGACCACCGAATGCAACAATTTGGACCCCCCCGTGATTAAATCTCTCGAATGCGCGGAAGGCGAACTTTGGAACCATGAGCGGCCGTCAACGCGGGTTCTCCAAGTCGCGCATTGACAAGTCGGGTCTCGCCGTGCTTGGTTTTTACTTACCTTGCGTGGCGGCTGCGCTGCGGCACCCCAAAAGGAAGACGCAGAACAGCCCAAAGGCGCACAAAAGCTCACGGCGGCGGTGGCGGTTGTCGCGCGGAAACATGCCTCCGGCTGGCCAACGGCGGGCAGTCTGATCCGCGGCGAGGGTTTGGAAGTTTGGAAGCGGGATGGGATGGAGGGGGGGTAAAGAAGGGGGTGGGGGGGTTGTTTGACTTGACGCGAGTTGACGCGAGTTGGGAAGTCGTCAGGCGCTGTGGGCGGATGATAAGTGGAACAAGTGCAGGGTCATTTCCTGTCCGGCGTGTGATGTCATCATGTGACGCGTTCAAAGTCGCTTAAAGCTTATTTAAAAAAAAAGTTGATTGTCATTTCCAATTACAACAAAAGCAAAATATCAGCAGATAGCTATCTATTCACTAGCTTCAAACCCCACCTATTTAAAATTGCATTTTCTGTGTAGCTCTCTCTTGTTTCTATTTATAATTGTGTTATTTATTGTATTCTATTAATTTTTGTATTTTATTTATTTGTATCTATGCTTGTCTGTGAATGTAAAGTGTCCTTGAGAGCTTTGAAAGGCGCTAGCAATAAAACGTTGAGTGAACGCTGGCGCGTGTGGCTGCCTGCCGCTGCTCATCCGCAGGAAAAAACTTATCCTGTGACTGTAAAGTGACCTTGAGAGTTTTGAAAGGCGCTTAGAAATGAAATGTATTGTTATTATTATTATTAGTAGTAGTAGTAGAAGCAGTAGTAGTAGCAATATATTATATTAGCAGTCGTATTAGCAGTAGTAGTATTAGTATTAGTATTAGTAGTAGCATTAGTAGTAGCATTAGTAGTATTATTAGCATTAGCATTAGCAGTATTATTATTATTATTATTATTATTATTATTATTATATCGCACGTGACTTTGTGTGTCCCAAAGTATTTTTTCCCCCAATGATTTTTCTTTTCTCACATGTTCATTTTTTTTTAAAGCCAAACAATAGCTTGCGAAATGAAATCCCTATCGTACCACATGCCGTAATTCATGGCTAAAAAGATGACTAACGATGACTAACTTGGATATGACCGTATTTTCCGGCGTATCGTTGTGAGACCTGTTGCGGCTCAATATCATGTCACATTTACGTCACAGGTATTGTGGCGCAATTTGAAATTTTGCTTCGGATTTTAGCTAGCATCATGGAACTTTGACACCAGCTCAATCGCTAGCAAGCTTGATAACTAGCTAGCTTGTGAGACCTGTTGCGGCTCAATATCATGTCACATTTATGTCACAGGTATTGTGGCGCAATTTGAAATTTTGCTTCGGATTTTAGCTAGCATCATGGAACTTTGACACCAGCTCAATCGCTAGCAAGCTTGATAACTAGCTAGCTTGTGAGACCTGTTGCGGCTCAATATCATGTCACATTTATGTCACAGGTATTGTGGCGCAATTTGAAATTTTGCTTCGGATTTTAGCTAGCATCATGGAACTTTGACACCAGCTCAATCGCTAGCAAGCCTGATAACTAGCTAGCTCAATTGCTAGCTAGCTCGATCATCGCTAGTTTGATTGCTAGCTAACGTGATTGTTAGCTAGCTCGATTGCTAGCTAGCTCGATTGCTAGCATGCGCAATCACTAGCTAGGTCTATCCCTAGCTAGCCCGATTGCTAGCTAGATCAATAGATGAGCATGGAATTTGATTTTGGAGTTTGATTTGCTTTCGCGGGCCAAATAAAAGAATGTGGTGGGCCAGATTTGGCCCAGGGGCCTTAACTTTGTTGTTTGTTTGATGTGAGGAATTTGCCAGCGAATTGAATAGAACAAGAGCTTGCTAGCACGATCGCTAGGTAGCTCGATTGCTAGCTAGCTCGATTACTAGCTAGTTCGAATGCTAGCTCGATCACTAGCTAGCTAGCTCAATAGATGAGCATGGAACTCCACAAGTTTGATTTGCTTTCATGGGCCGAATAAAATGACATGGGGGGCCAGATTTGGCCCCCGGGCCTTGACTTTGATACTTGTGCTTTCGTAGCTCAACATCTGCACGACTGCAACGTTGAGCAAAAGGCGAGGGAGGAAGAAGCGAGTTAGGATCTGGAAAATATCACAGCGCACCATCAGAGGGAGTGGGAATGTCCAAAGGCAGCGGTTCATCCCGAAACAATAAAAATTCAGATGATTCCCAACATGTACTGTAGCTACATGGGACAACTTTCAAATGTGTGCTAGCGATAGCAATTTTTTTTCATCCTGAGATTGGTTTGAGAAGACTGCACCACTATTTCATGCTTGACTGCAAACCTTTGCTCAGGATTTTCTGGCAAGGTATTTTTTTTTTATAATTCCTTTTGCGAGGCACTGGACTATTCCCACATTTTTCCTTCACTGAGCATAAACACGGTTACTCGCTTAACAATGCAGAACGCGCCCTCAAGTCATTTCCATTTCATTAGGCGCAGCTGGGAAAGTAATTTTCAAACCTGATCGAAATTTTAATTTGTGATCTGAACAGGAGAAAATTCATATGAGCGGTTTGGTTTGGGGGCTATCACAAAAATGCACAAAATATGATATTTACGCACAGTTCGGACGGCGTAAAAAAAATAATCAAGGGCATGGAAAATCCGAATGAACCCTCTGCACCCTGCCCACCACCTTTTCCAGTGACTTCGCTTCAGGTAGGCGCTCCCGATCCAATACGACTTTAACGGACAGTTCGGACGGCGGGAAAAACAAAAAATCAAGGGCATGGAAAATCCTACTGGACCCTCCGCACCCTGGCCACCACCTTTTCCAGCGACTTCCCTTCAAGCAGGCGCTACTGATCCAATACGACTTTAAGGGACAGCTCGGACGGCGGGAAAAAAAAAATCATGGGCGCAACCCTACCCGTCTCCAGGATTTGCACAGTGCAATAACCAAGCCATGGTTCACTGAATATCCGACTGGACCCTTCGCACCCTGTCCACCACCTTTTCCAGCAACTTCCCTGCAGGCAGGCGCTACCGATCCAATACGACTTTGACAGTTCGGACGGCGGGAAAAAAAATCGTTGGTATCGCCCTACCCACTCTGCAGGACGTACACCTTGCCACAACCAAGACAAGGAATATCCTACTGGACCCTCCGCACCCTGCCCACCACCTTTTCTGGCGACTTCCTTCAGGCAGGCCTTCACGCACCTAATCCAGCAGACACTTAAAACAGCTTCTTGCTTCTCACCGTTTACTCTCAATTCACCCAAATCGAACTGTTTCGTGGCAATTACGCACATGACGGCGACCGGTCATTTTAAAATGTTTTGCTGATTTTCCGCACCAACTGTACCACTATTAGCAGATTTTATTCAACCACCGGTCACTTTAGCACTTGTTTATTACTTTGCACATTTTTCACAGTTGTTTCTGAATTCCTTAATTCATTGTCGTGTCCTTTAAAAAAAAATAAAGATACTAGTGCAGCCGGAGACAAATTCCTTGTGCGTTCTACATATTCGCAAATGATGGCGACCAGTCATTTTAAAATGGTTTGCTGATTTTCCGCAACAATTGTACCACTATTAGCGGATTTTATTCAACCACCGGTCACTTTAGCACTTGTTTATTACTTTGCACATTTTTCACAGTTGTTTCTGAATTCCTTAATTCATTGTCGTGTCCTTTAAAAAAAAAAATAAAGATACTAGTGCAGCCGGAGACAAATTCCTTGTGCGTTCTTTATATTCGCAAATGATGGCGACCAGTCATTTTAAAATGGTTTGCTGATTTTCCGCACCAATTGTACCACTATTAGCGGATTTTATTCAACAACCGATCACTTTAGCACTTGTTTACTACTTTGCACATTTTTCACAGTTGTTTCTGAATTCCTTAATTCATTGTCGTGTCCTTTAAAAAAAAAAAGAAAGATACTAGTGCAGCCGGAGACAAATTCCTTGTGCGTTCTTCATATTCGCAAATGATGGTGACCAGTCATTTTAAAATGGTTTGCTGATTTTCTGCACCAATTGTACCACTATTAGCGGATTTTATTCAACCACCGGTCACTTTCGCACTTGTTTATTACTTTGCACATTTTTCACAGTTGTTTCTGAATTCCTTAATTCATTGTCGTGTTCTTTAAAAAAAATAAAATAAAGATACTAGTGCAGCCGGAGACAAATTCCTTGTGCGTTCTTCATATTCGCAAATGATGGTGACCAGTCATTTTAAAATGGTTTGCTGATTTTCTGCACCAATTGTACCACTATTAGCGGATTTTATTCAACCACCGGTCACTTTAGCACTTGTTTATTACTTTGCACATTTTTCACAGTTGTTTCTGAATTCCTTAATTCATTGTCGTGTCCTTTAAAAAAAAAATAAAGATACTAGTGCAGCCGGAGACAAATTCCTTGTGCGTTCTTCATATTCGCAAATGATGGCGACCAGTCATTTTAAAATGGTTTGCTGATTTTCCGCACCAACTGTACCACTATTAGCGGATTTTATTCAACAACCGATCACTTTAGCACTTGTTTACTACTTTGCACATTTTTCACAGTTGTTTCTGAATTCCTTCCTTAATTCATTGTCATGTCATTTTTTTATGAAGATACTAGTGCAAATTCCTTGTGTGTACTGCATACTTGTCCAATAAAGATGATTGTGATTCTGAAAAAGACGCACTGTTTCCTTTTAGCCCCCCCCCCCCCCCCAGTTCCTCCTCCGTTCCTTTTCTGCCTTCATGCTTGAGCACAAATTTATTTCTGATTAAGTCCGTTACGCTGATTACCCCTAATGAGACAATCCGCTGGTGGGGGGGCAGGGGGAAAAAATCTGGCACTTGATAATGCGAAGCATATTTTGGTCCTTGCCGAGCTGGAAGCCAAACAGAGGCCAAAGTGTGAATTTAACATGGCCGCTATTTTTATGTCGGCTTGCAGTTTAACCCATTGACTGCCAGACGATGTGCAATAATCCTTCCAGGGTTTTTGTCATTGTCACTCAAATTCCAGAATCCAGAGAATACAGTGATACCTCAGCTCACAAACTTAATTGGTTCCCAGAAAGTGTGTGTAAGGCGAAAAGTTCATCTGCCAAACATTTATTTCCCATAAGAAACCATTAAAATGAGAATAATCCGTTCTCAGGTCCCCATAAAACATAATTTAAATAAACCTGAAAGGACAACCGACGTCTCCGGACAAGTTGTGTCCATAATTTGTAAAATCGCTTCAAATGACTTCTACTGAGCGTATTTTACAACGATTCCAGCGCATATAGCTATATTTTACGTTTTAAGACTCGCGCTGAATATTCCGGAAGTCTTGTTTTTGAGTTGGTGACGACTCCTCACCCTACGTCACTGATGGAACGCCCCTGACTGAGAAAGGACATATCTTGCATCACCTCAATGCATTTTATGGTACTTTGTTTGGTCTAAAAACTTCGTGTTGATGGCGAAATTAGAAGGAAAACACATAAATAACGCAATGGTGAATCGTTGTATGTTACACAGAGACAACTCTTTGATATTCGTTGACAAAAATTCCAAGCTGAAAAATAAACCTACGGAGCTCTGGCGCCATTTTGTGCATTTTCTGTTACACTACACATCAGTCTTGATCCCTCAAAATGACCCGAAAGACCTTTAATCGATTGCAAAAATGTATACTTTCCTCTTCCGAACTATTTGAATCATATTCATAACTGGATGTGTAACAAGAAAGCATCTTCTCCGAGTCTGAAGGTCTGAAGGCATTGTTTTGATTCTTAAGCAAGGCAAGACGTGTTGGCCTGACGTCACGAACTGGGGGCGGGACTTTCTGAAAATGCCCAATTCGCAGCTCAATTTTTTTGCAGATTTTGGACACTAAGTCATTTTTATCTGTGTTTTGCATTTGACTAAAAATATCAGCCTGTGTGTTTTGGGTATTTTAGATGCTATAAAACGTTTTTTTGATGTCAGGAAACAAAGCAGTGATGTCGGTTGTCCTTTAAAACTACACAAAATATACCTTATTCTGTGTATAATAAATGTGCTAATGTATTGTAATTAAAGACATTTTAACAAGGTTTTTTTATGCTGCATTGAATGTTTATGTAGTCCAAAAACTCAATATTTTATGGGTTTTGCAGTGAAAATGACAAAAACCCTGGCACAGGAATGGACACCTTTGGCCGCCAGTGCTTGAAATGGTGGTGGATGTAAAAAATACAATACATACATATCGGTGCTTTAACATCAGCTGAAGCTGTAACAAAGCGCAAACATGGACAAAAGGGAAATGCTCCCCCCTTGTGGAAAAGAAAAAAAAAACATTGCCAGAGGCCATGGCTAGCGTTTTATCGGCACCCAAGCATGAAAAAATAAAACCGAACCAATTTCGGAATGGCGCTCCACGTCATACAGTGATACATCAGCGTCCCGTGAGCTGAAAAACAAGCAATCGCAAACCCAGGCATGGAAAGTCACATGACCAGCAAGCGATTTTCAAGATGGTTGCAACCAAACAGATCAAGATCGGTGACCCGAAGCAGCAGGTCCATATCCTGTTGGACGCCCCCCCCCCAACACCCCCGCCTGCATTCTTAGAATGGCTTCGCCGTTGGAGGCTAAGTGACGTCACGAGCCGTGAACGCCGTGGCGAGAGGGAGGAGAAGAAAAAGAGCAGCGGGAGGAGAAAGAGGAGGAGAGTGACAGAGTGGGGGGAGGACGAGGGACACCGTTGGTTGGATGTGCCTGCCCGGCCAGCGGGGGCGGCAGACACCGGACCGGACCGGACCGGACTGGACCGCAGAGGTTTTGAACGCCGGGATTCTCCATCGCAGTGAGTAACCAGTCAGACGAGCCTCTGTCACTTCTAAAGTTGCCCCCCAACCCCTTGAACACGGTTGTTTTGGAGCGGCTTCAGCGCTGACGGAACCTGGAGGGGGGCCAGGGGTCAAAGTTTTCTTGCGCAAGTCCAGCGGAGGTAGACAACAGCTGATTTGGGGGGGGGGGTTAGTTTTTGTCTGTCGTTGCGTCTTTTGTGGTTTGAGTGCGTCTTGTTGTCAAGCGGTTGAACGGGGACCGTTTTTTTTGTGTTTTTGTCCAACTTGCAAAGCGGATCTTGTCTTGTCCACCCCCCACCCCCTAAACGCCTTCCCCTCCCCCGGCAGCTATGCATGCGAGTGCGGCGTGCCGTTTTGACCCTTCTTATACATTCCATCAATTCCCCCGCATGTGAAAGGCTCTGAGGGTGAGCTAGAATCAAACCCTCGATTGTCCGCCAGCCAATCACAGGACAGATCAAGATAAAAAAAAAAAAAACATTGACACCGATGGCTCAAAAGAGCACAAGGATTGTCATGCTAGTTTTTTTCCAGTTTGGAAACTAGCGCGCTAATAATTTGCTTGATGGAAAGCATTGTACAACGTGAGATTTGAAACCGTTTGTGTGTCATGATTTTAATGTCGCCATTGGACCAAACGTTCAGTTTTCGCTGCTGAAAACCAACGTGAAGTACTGTATCATTTAAAACAAGATGTCAAAGTCAAGGCCCAGGGGCAAAATCTGGCCCACCACATAATTTTATTTGACCCGCAAAAGCATATTAAGCATGTGAAATTCCCAGCTCATCTATTGAGCTTACTAGCTAGCAAGCTAGCAATTGAAAGAGCAAGCTAGATAGCAAAACCCTTACATAACAAGTGTCAAAGTCAAGGCCCGGGGGACAAATCTGGCCCGCCAAAATCATTTTATTTGAACCGCAAAAGCAAGTTAAGCATGTGAAATTCCTACCTCATCTATCGAGCTTGCTAGCTAGCTAGCTCGAACGAGCTAGCCAGCTCGCTTTTTAACAAATCTGACCCGCCAAAATAATTTTATTCAGCCCGCAAAAGAAAATCGAACTTGTGGAATTCCATACTCATCTATCGAGCTAGCTAAATAGCTAGCTAGCGATTTAACAAGCTAGCTAGCTAATCCCTTATATCACTGTTGTCAAAGTCAAGGCCCGGGGGACAAATCTGGCCCGCCACATCATTGTATTTGGCCTGCAAAAGCAAATCGAACTCGTGATATTCCATACTCATCTATCGCGCTAGCTAAATAGCTAGCTAGCGATTGAACAATCTCTTACATCACAGGTGTTAATGTCAAGGCCCGGGGGCCAAATCTGGCCCGCCACATCATTTTATTCGGCTGGAAAAAGCAAATCAAGCATGTGAAATTCTATGCTCGTTTATCGAGCTAGCGATCGAACAAGCTAGCTAGCTAATCCCTTCCATCACAGGTGTCAAAGTCAAGGTCCAGGGGCCAAATCCGGCTCCCAGAGTGGAAACCGTAACTGCAATCTGGCCCGCAGCAAAAAATGACTTTAAAAGTAAACTCCGATTAACATGAAATCAATACTAGCTGTTCTAGTAGGCTTTTTATGACATTTTGCTCCAGTTTGATTCTGGTCCCAGCGCGGGATGCAACAAAGCAAGATGTTGCTAACCGTTGCTTTTTTTTTTAGCAAACGTATTTTGAATTATGATGAACCAGAACCCATTGCCCCACTTGCATTTTGGGGGATTCTAAACAAAGCAGTTTTGAATGCAGCCTCAGCCTGCTGATAGAGGTGCGAGCATAATAAATTCGCCGTTCAACGTTTCCCGTCAGCCATCGCGGGGTGACTGATGACATAGGTGAAAAGGATGCGGCATTTATCGTTTCGTCACTGTCGCTCGAAGCTTTTCGTCGCAACGGCATCTGGTCTGAGGCGGTTTGATGTCAGCCAACCGACGCCGGCGCGGTGTGTCGCGACGGCGACATGAAAGCACTTTTAATCCGCTACGAGTTTGCATCTTGTTACTGGCGGAAAATAAAAATGTCAAGATTAAAAGCGGGCTGATTGCTTCAAGTCTAATCGTGGTTGACGTCAAAGTTCTACGCCCCGAGGCAAGATCATGAATTTTTCTCCCCATTTGCCTAATTGTCCGTTTGTGGGTGTCGATGCGCTGGTGCAGTCGACACTCTGCCTTTGAACGATCAATCAAATTGAAATGAGTCCAAATTTCACTGTGTTTTCTATCCATATTCTCACAATTTCACTTTTTTTTTCACTTTTGTTTTTTTGTTTCAAGCTCTGTCATCTCCCTTTCCTGTGTTTGTGTTTCTGTTCTCTAACCCCTCCCACACCCCTCGCTCACTGCTGCGTGTGTCAAAAGTCAAAGTCATCTTTATTGTCAAATATGCTAATATGCATGACATGCAGCACAGATGCTCCCTCCTCCACCACGGATCTTGACCAATAAGGTAGAGGACAAAAAAAGTTGGCGACCATTTCCAGCTCCTTATTAGGAGATCCAAGACCCGGCTCGTTCGCAATCGACACATCACTCATTGTGGCGCTCCGTGTGTTTCCCGAAAACTAGTTCGTATGCCAAGATTATATTCTCGCGAATTTAACGTTCGTAAGGTGAAAAGTTTGTTAGCTACGGCCCGTTAGGCTTTTCAATCCGGCCCGCCGAACTTGCCCAAATTATAGTACAAACAGTGTCTAAAACTCATGACAAAAAGCTAGCGAACAACAGGGCAGATAACTGAAAAGTTGCCTGCCCCATTTTTCCCAACTTGAAGCAAAATGAGACCAATTCTATTAAGAAACATTGTCACAAAATATAAAGTTTCTTTTTTTAATCAAGAGTGCACCAACTACAAATGCTACCTTGCTTAATTTACGGCAAATGCGCATGGCTGTAAATTTTGCTACAGTAGTCGATTCTCACGGTGGTGCACAATGCAACGTTTGCATTGATTCCTACGAGCCACTAAGCCCCTTTCATAAGTCTCACGTACACTTTACAGTCACGGTTTAATGTAAATTTACGTTTTGTAGCGTCACATATGTTGTTAGCTTCTTTTGAATCTTTCTTCTAGTTTGAGGTTCTGTGCATCTATTTTGGAAAATGACATGCAATTGCACGACTTTGTAACGCTTGCGAAAGTCCGGAAGAAAGAAGCAGGCTTCTGATTGGCTGCCGAGCCGAGTATGCAAATTTCAACTGCAGGTAGTCTATGTTTGTGTGCTCGGCGACGGTACACGTGTATGGTTTGCGCGTGAAGGCGAGAGCGTCAGTGAGGAGTTTGTTGAGCGCGCGGTCAGGACAAACCATCTATGATTTTAACACAAGTCGGTATTATTGAGCTTGAATCTTTCGTTGTGTAATATGTTTTGAATGTTGAAAGTGATTCCATTTTTCAATAAATGTTGATTTCTTAACTTTGCACCTTCAATTGAAACTCATTAATAACAGACGCAATCTTGATAAATCACAGTGCATATGTTATTTTAATCTATTTCCATTTCCTCCTCCAAGTAATAAAATTGAAATAGTCTGTAAATGCCATATCTTGCATATTCCTTGAGACAAATTTATTAACTGATCAGGGATATTTTTCACATTTGAAAGACAGTTAATAAATTGGGTTGTAGTGTTCTTACTGTGCTATGAGGTTTGTACATACTACATTTAAAGGACAACCGGCACCATTTTTTGTTTTTGTTTCCCACTGACATCAGAAAAACGTTTTATAGCATCTATAATACCCAAAACAGGCAGGCTGATATTTTTAGTTAAATGAAAAACACCAATAAAAATGACTTCAAAATGAATCCGGAAATGGTCAGTTTCAGAAGGTTCCACCCCTCTGTTCGTGACGTCACGCCAAGACGTCTTGCCTTGCTCGAGAATCAAAACAATGGCTTCAGATTCGGAGAAGATGTTTTCTTGTTCTTGTTCTTCTGAAGAGGAAAGCATAAATGTTTGCAATTGATTCTAGGAGTCCTCCCATATCAATTCGAGCCGTCAATGAAAGCAATGTAGCACCCAGAAAAAGCAGAAGATGGCGCCCAAGCGCCGTTGGAAATGGGCTGATTTGTCAGCTGGGAATTTGTGTCAGCGAATATCAAATACAGTAAAGTCTCGTTATATCGATATTCAAGGGAGTCCGAAAAAATATCGATATAACCGGGACTATCGATATATCCGACCCTGTTTGCATGTAATTTTCTCCGTGCGTGCATAGAAATAGTATCGATATAACCGGGACTATCGATATATCCGATATCGATATAACGAGACTTTACTGTAGTTGTCTTGGTGCAACACACAACGATTCACCATGGCGTTATTTATGTGTTTTCCTTCTAATTTCGCCATCAACACGGATCAACACGGATTAACACGAAGTTTTCAGACCAAACAAAGTACCCAAAATGCATTGTATGTCGCTTTCTCGGTCAGGGGCGGTCCAAACGTGACGTCACATGGGGATCGTCATCAACTCGAAAACAAGACTTCATATATTCAGCGCAAGTCTTAAAAAGTAAACTATAGCTATATGCTGTGGAATCTTTGTCAAATACGCTCAGTCGAAGTCATTTGAAGTGATTTTATAAATTATGGACATAACTTGTTCGGAGTATTTCCGGCCCAAACACTCCCTCCAAATGCTCCTGGCCCGGCCCCTCTGTCAAATTTTAGAACCCAATGCGGCCCGCGAGTCAAAAAGTTTGCCCACCCCTGGTCTAAGCCGAGGTATCACTGTACTTTTGCTATTATGGGACCGAAAAATACCCCACCACAGGCTAGTGTTAAGCCGCCCATTGCTACCATCCAGTGACAACACAAAGGTAAATAAAATGACTATTATACTGTAGTAATAATAACAGTAATAATAATAATAATAATAATAATAATAATAATAATAATAACAACAACAACAAATTTCATTTATAAGGTATATTTTGTGTAGTTTTAAGACTTATTTTATAGTAAATTATGTTTTATGAGGACCGGGGAACGGATTATTCTCATCTTAAAGGTTTCTTATGGGAAACAAATGTTTGGCAGACGAACTTTTCGTCTTACACACACACTTTCTGGGAACCAATTAAGTTCGTAAACTGAGGTATCACACTGTACTGTGATGTCCGCACATCCCCTTTGAGGCCAATTCAAGCATAGGTCAGCCAAGCTGGGCAGACATCGCTCTCACCACTCGATGGTTGCCTAGGGAAGAATGGGCGGGGAGCGTGGGGGGGGGGGGAGTACAACGGGGGCTTCATTCTTTCCACTCAGAAGATCCTTTTGTCAAACGGGGGCTGGCATAAAGGACGGCCTTGTCATGAAAACAATGGCCACGCTGCGTGCGCTCAACTGTCACGTCAGTTGAAATATAACTAGTTGCGATATTGACGTGATGTGGGCGGGATCGATAATCACGATCCAGAGAAGTTTGCACAAAACGACTCTTGTGTGCGTTTTATTGTCTGCTGCAGTGCAAACCGTAAATCATCTGCCATAGTGTTTTCTGCTTGTCTCCGACGGAGGGGATGCGGCTCTCCGGAGGGCCCTTCGGGAAGGTGAGGCGTCATCAAGAAATGCTCCGACATCGACATTTTGGACACTATGGACTCTATACATGCCGACAAATCGCTTTTTTGATCGGTTCGTCGGGCACCGACCGATGGCTGCCATAACCCCAAAGCTGTTTCAGACAACGGCAGTGATCAATTAACTCATTCGCTGCCATTCCCGAATTGATTCAGGAATTGAAAAGTGTGACGTGGAGCATCATTCCCGCATTTGTTGGGATTTTGGTAGGGTTTTTTTCATGCTTGGGTGCCGATAAAGCGCTGCTCAGACCTCTGACAATGTTTTTTTTTTCCATTCCATGAGGGGGCAGCATTTGCCTTTGTTACAGCTTTGTTACAGCTTCAGCTGTTGTTAAAGCGCTATATCAATGTATGCATTGTACGTTGTACATCTGCCCCCATTCCAAGCGCATATACTTCCAGACCAATATAATTTAGGAATTAACTCTTAATTTCTGATGAAAAAAGAGAGTCTAAGTCAATTTGAAGTTTTGGCTCAAACTTCAGCTAGCATCATGGCAATTGACTGTGATTGATTTGCTTAAGCGGGCCGAATAAAATGATGTGACGGGCCTTGACTTTGACACATGTGATGTAAGGGATTAGCCAGTGAGCTGAATAGAAAGATAGCTAGCTTGATCACTAGCTAGCTTGATCACTAGCTAGCTAGCTCGATAAATGAGCATGGAATTTCACGTTTTATTTCCTTAAGTGGGCCGAATCAAATGATGTGGCGGGCCAGATTTGGCCCCAAGGCCTTGACTTTGACACCTGTGATGTAAGGGATTAGCCAGTGAGCTGAATAGAAAGATAGCTAGCTCGATCGCTAGCTAGCTAGCTTGATAGATGAGCATGGAATTTCACAAGTTTGATTTGGTTAAGTGGGCCGAATAAAATGATGTGGTGGACCAGATTTGGCCCCTGGTCCTTAAGTTTGACACCTGTGATGTAAGGGATTAGCTAGCTAGCTCGTTCAATCACTAGCTAGATGTAGCTAGGTGTAAAGATTGTACGGTGGGTCTTCTGGGAAACGACGCGGACGGACAGATGGATGAATATTTTCCCACACGAAATGATCTTGTAATCTCAAACAAGCTTGCAAAACAGAGCCTGTCGTCGCTTTGTCATTTCATTTCCTCTTTGCACCCACCAGAGATGATGAAATATCTTTTTTGGATTTGCATGCAAAAGCTCCGTGTCGATTTGAGCCATAAACGGGGGTTGGGAGGGGGATGTCATGGAGACAAACGACTGTGTCACCATGATTGAAATGGCGTTTTTATTGCTTGTGAAACGGAGGCGATTGATTGCGTGTGTAAATTCTGATGTTATGTCAACCTCCCCAAGACAGCTTGACTTACTTAGCCGCTGACGGGGGAACAAATTGGAAAAAGTTGAAGTGCAACCACTGAAGCCTTTGGACTCGTTCAGTGGCAGCAATTTTCTTCTTCTCCTTACAGTTGACGCGTCACAGCGTATCTCGATAAATTGAAATAATCGTCTCATCAACAAGCTCTTGAAAAGACCGATCACCATTCTGATTTGAATCTGACGCGTTAAAATGGCGAAGGTACATCTCAAACATGGAGGGGCCCCGGATAGCATCCATGAAGGACTCCATCCAGCGACCCTTATTCAAAACAATTCCACGAGGGAACATCTCAAACATGAATATGATCCCTGAGGGACTCCATCCGGCGACCATTATTCAAAATGATTCGGTGAGGGAACATCTCAAACATGGAGGGGCCCCGAATATGATCCCTGAGGGACTCCATCCGGCGACCATTATTCAAAACGAGGAAAATGTAACTTCAGCCGTCATGTGTACTTCTTTGAAGGTGTCGGACGTTTCGCTAGCTCGTCCGAAGAGCTTCGTCAGTGAACTAAAGTTGTGCTGGTAACTCTGGGAATATATAAGGACGGATAAGATCTCTTTTATTTGCTAACATAAGGTTGGGAGGGAGCAGTGGACCACTTCCCTGTAGTCAATCTGATTACCTCTTTTTTTGTTCTGTTTACCTCGAATCTCTTACTACCTTGCTCTGATTGCCTCATTCGCTCTGGTTTTATAATCAAAATCAGAAAGCCTTTAATAGTCCTACAATGGGGAAATTTTCGATTTTAGGGATATATATATATATATGTGTGTGTGTGTGTGTGTGTGTGTGTGTGTGTGTGTGTGTGTGTGTGTGTGTGTGTGTAGGGCCACCACAACTTTAGCTCGATTCTAATACCAGGGTTAAGGGGCAATCAGAGCAAGAGATAGGAAATTAGAGGTAAACAGAAGAAAGGAAGCCGGCGATTGGCTGGCAACCAATTCAGGGTGTCCCCCGCCTCGTGCCCGAAGACAGCTGAGATAGGCTCCAGCAACCCCCGCGACCCTAATGAGGAATAAGCGGTACGGAAATGAGATGAGATGAGATGAGATGAGATGAGAAGAAAGGAAGAGGTAAACAGATTGGTTTCAGGGAGTAGTCCACTGCTCCCCCCCAACCTTAGAGCAGGGAATTATCTGTGCAGAGGTCTGGCACCGTTACGTATGTCCTTTACCAGCACAACTTTGGTTCGCTGACGAAGCTTTTCGGATGAACAGCGAAGCGTCCGAAACCTTCCAAGAAGTCCAGATGACGGCTAAAGAAACCTTTTCCTCAATGGACCATTCCTGTACAACTGAGAGGACGCACAGACTTATTCAAAATTATTCCTAATCGCTTTGTTCATGCCGTTTGAATTGATTTGTGATTGACTTTGTTTATTATTTGTTATAATGTCCATTTTATGTGCATTCATTCATAGTGAGGAGGATTGAAAGGGATACAAAGATGGATTCCCAATTTTCATTTGTAATCGAACGTGTGTGACTGCAAATCTAGTTGCAATCAAGACCCAACGCCATCGTATGGCAAAACACGCCATGGTGCGGTTCCGCAGGCAATGGAGAAAAAAAAAAACAATCCGGCTGCGACTTTAAGGGTTCATTTATTTTGGACGCGATTGCCCTTGCGAGAGAGAGCGTTGCCGTGAAACGCCGCGTTGTGTTTGTCCGACCTCTGATGACACCATCTTTTGACATCCCCCCCCCACCCCCCGGTTCACGTTGTTAAGAGACATGACTTGAAAAACAGATGAATTAAAAAAGGCAAGAAATAAAAATCTAAATGCAAAAAGTGGCACAAAAAGGCCCCTTCCTCGCGTGGAGGGTTGCGCAAGCGTGGGAATGGCAAGTCCTGTTGCCCTTCCGCGTTCATTTGATATTTTTTTTTGCTCGACATGTTTAATTATCTACTACAAAAAAAGCAGATTGGTCCAGTTGAATAACGTTGGAAAACTTTGGCTACTGAATAATTTCATCTCATCATTTATTCATGGCGGAGGATGGACTTCACGCTGCCTTGCAACCCCTCACCCTCCTTAGCTCCGCCCCTGTTGGTCAAACCTATTCATTTTTTCTTTCATGTTTGCTGAGTAGTCGAAAGTCTGAATACGAAAGACTCCTCAGCCGTCTTTCCTCGACCCCGTTTTTTATCAGCCTGAACTTATTCGCTGCCATTCTGGAATTTATTCGGGAATCGAAAAATGTGACGTGAGGCGCCATTTGTTCGGGTTTTGTGTTTTTTTTCTTCATGCTTGGGTGCCGATAAAGCGCTGGTCCGACCTCCGACCCTGGTTTTTCACTTCCACGAGTGGGCAGCATTTGCCTTTTGTCCATGTTAGCGCTTTGTTACAATTTTAGCTGTTATTAAAGCGCTATACAAATCAACATGTCTTGTATTTTGTACAGCTGCCCCCTTTTCAAGCTAAGATAACTCCACCCATATAACTTAGGAATGAACTATTTTTTTTCTGATGAAAGAAGAGAGGCTACGGTTTCTAACGCTGTTTATGTAGTCCTAAAACTCAATATTCTGTGGGTCCCGGAATTTGAGTAACAATGACAAAAACCCTGGCAATGGAGTGGACACATTTTTTGCTCATCATCTGGCAGTGAATGACTTAATTTCATTGATTAATTTTAATCACAATACAATACAATACAATAGAAAGTCAAAGTCAAGTCAAAGTCAGCTTTATTGTCAAATATGCTAATATGCATGACATACAGCACAGATGAAATTACTGTCCTCTCGGACCCAGCGTGCAAGGCACTTAGAATGACTAACAAACATAATAAACACGAAAACGCATATACAGTAAATTCTCGTTATATCGATATTCTCGGGAGTCCGAAAAAATATCGATATAACCAGACTATCGATATATCCGACCCTGCGCGCATGTAATTTTCTCCTTGCGGTTATAGAAATAGTATCGTAATAAGCGGTACTATCGATATAACCGATATCGATATAACGAGACTTTACTGTATATTACATACGTATCTAGAACTGCTTCATGTCACAAAGAGGGTACATAAAGTGCTGAAGAATGAATGTCTCTCTGTGTCTTTGTGTTGTCATATTATTTGTTATTTTGTTTTTTTTCCCAAGATGGCGGCGCGTGAACACGCAGCGGCTCCGCTATCTCCTGGCAAATTGGTATTTTCATGTTTATTATGTTTATCAAAGTCATTATAAGTGCCTTGCACGCTGGTTCCGAGAGGACAGTAATTTCATCTGTGCTATATGTCATGCATATTAGCATATTTGACAAGAAAGCAGATTTTCACTTGATATGGCGCTTTAATACCAGTTGAAGCTGTTACAATGCGCTTAACACGGACAAATATCATATACAGGAAATAAAGGAGTCACAGAGATAGTAGAAAGTACCAGGGGTTAAAACTGAGAATTGATTCATTTCCATTTTGGAACAATGTTTTTTATAAAGCCCTCGGAAAAGCAAAGCACTGTGAATACTTTCCGGATGCACTAATTTACCCCAACTACTGTCCAATTTATGTCAAGGAAGGATTTGGTGAAAATAAAAACACGGAAACAAGTCAAAGTAAAGTAGAATTTGCAGTCTTAGTCCAGATTGTCTGACAAAATGATGAGGTACGATGGGGGTTTGAATTGGGCAATTTGAGTGAAAATGACAAAAACACTGGCACTGGAATGGACACAAATTTGCACATCGTCTGGCAGTCAATGAGTCAATGAAAAAATTAGGCTTCAAATTTGAAGTCAAGAATGATGACAGTTTTTGTGGTTAACACAATTGGAAATTTTGCTTCGTGGAATTTGACACGCTTGATTTGCTACGGCGGGCCGAATAAAAGCCCCCCCCCCCGGGCCTTGACTTTGACATATGTTATGTAAGGGATTAGCCAGCTAGCTGAATAGAAAGAGAGCTAGCTATCTAGATCGATAGATGAGCATGGAATTTCACATGTTTGATTTGCATTCACGGACCGAATATAATGATGTGGCGGGCCAAATTTGGCCCACAGGCCTTGACTTTGACACATGTGGTTTAAGGGATTATCCACCTAGCTGAATAGAAAGAGAGCAAGCTATCTTGATAGATGAGCATGAAATTTCACAAGTTTGATTTGCTTTGGCGCGCCGAATAAAATTATGTACGGGGCAAATTAGGCCCCCGGGCCTTGACTTTGACACTGCGGGACGAATAAATGATGTGATCAGTGATGTAAGGGATTAGCCAGATAGCTAAATAGAAAGAGAGCTAGTTAGCTCGCTAGCAAGTGAGCCAGATAGATGAGCATGGAATTTTACAAGTTTGATTTGCTTTTGCGGGCCGAACAAATTAATGTGGCAGGCCAGATTTGGCCCCCAGGCCTTGACTTTGACACCAGTGATGTAAGGAATTAGCCAAATAGCTGAATAGAAAGAGAGCAAGCTAGATGAGCGTGGAATTTCACAAGCTTGACTTGCTCTGGCGGGTTGAATAAAAGGAATTGGAGGGGCCAGATTTGGTCCCCAGGCCTTGACTTTGACACCAGTGATGTAAGGAATTAGCCAGCTATCTGAATAGAAAGAGAGATAGCTAGCTCGCTCGCTACCGAGCTAGCTTGATAGATGAGCATAGAATTTCACAAGTTTGATTTGCCCCACCCCCCACCCCACAAAGGCCATAGTACGGACACGTGCGGATGTAAGTACTTTGCAACGCAGTTCTCGGGCGGGGATTTGGGTTTTGGGCGTCGGTGTGTTTTTGTTGGCACGCTGGCCATTGATTTCCGCACGAGGAAGCATTTGGCTGCGGCTAAGCTGCGGGTGTGCGGCGGTCTGGTCCGTTCGCACTTTGCTGAGTTTGGTTTCCTCTTTTTCTCTGCAGCTGTGCCTTCTTTCTCTGATTGCCCATTTGGCCAGGCCGCCGGGCAACTTCCTGACCGCACTGTTAAAAGGCACACCTCATTTGTTTTATGTTCTCTTGGACACTCAGTGTTCCCAAAAGCCACTTTTGTTGTCTTTTCGGTTCCTCCCCAAAATAAAGTTCATCGAATGACATTTAGAGGGGGATGGGGCAAGTTCTGAGACTTTTTTTTAACTCCTTCACTGCCAGACGTGCAAAAATGTGTCCACTCCAGTGCCAGGGTTTTTGTCATTGTCACTCGAATTCCACGACCCACAGAATATTCAGTTTTAGGACCACATAAAAATGTATTACACCATACAAAAAATTAAACTCTATTCTTTCATCAGAAAAAAAAAGAGTTTTCCGAATTCCTAAGTGATATCTAAGTAATAATAATAACAACAATAACAATAGTAAGAGTAATAGTAATAGTAATAATAGTAATAATAGTAATGATGACAATGACGGTAATAATAATAATAATAATAATAATAATAATACATTTCATTTCTAAGCGCCTTTCAAAACTCTCAAGGTCACTTTACAGTCACAGGATAAAGTTTTTCTGTGGGTGAGGAGCGGCAGCCACATGCGCCAGCGTTCACTCAACCCCCAAAGTAACGCAAATAGATAGAAAGCTAGCTAGCTAATGGATTGCAAATAAATAGCTAATAGATAGCCAGATAGCCAATAGCTAGCCAGCTTACAGCCAGTCAGCTAGACAGTTACTTGTTAGATAGCTCGCTAATGGATAGCAAATAAAAAACTAATAGATAGCCAGATAGCCAACAGCTAGCCAGCTTAAAGCCAGTCAACTAGACAGTTACTAGCTAGCTAGCTCGCTAATGGATAGCAAATAAATAGCTAATAGATAGGCAGATAGCCAACAGCTAGCCAGTTTACAGCCAGTCAGCTAGCCAGCTTACAGCCAGTCAGCTAGACAGCCAATAGCTAGCCAGCTAGCTAAAGGATAGCTAATAAATAGCCAGATACCTTTGGCACGTTGGCTTTTATAGCTCAAGTCTGGAGCAAAAAGGTTCTTTCGCTCTGTCTTTTTTTTTGCGGAACTCCCCAAAAATTGTGAGCCGCAAGTGGGCGGAGCAAGCGGAACGTCAAATAAGTATCGCGTTTCTGGCCAAACGTTTTCTTGTTGAGTTTGCAAAGTCCGTTAGACTCCTCGCCCGCCTGCGCTTGCTGTGTCGGCATCTGGCCAACAGCTGAAAAGCATTAGCTTCACTTCCTGTGCGCTCGTCCGCTCCTCCACGTTTTGCAGGCACGTAAGTTGCTTACAGCTTGTTTGTCGTTTGCGAGCTTTTTTTTGCCATCATCGGCGACCATCCGAGTCTCCGTCGGGTCAGGTGCTGTGTTGGACACCGTTTAGAAGAGTCCAAAGACCTACCCCACCCCCCTCCCCGCTCGAGAGTCTGTGTTCTTGTCCAGAGCCGGTCGTGTTCCGTCAGTGAGGACCGAAAACAAAAAGAACCTTTGTTGAATTTTATTTCCCTCTCTCTCCTCTCTTGGAATGATGTCACAACCTCACGATGTTTCCGCTTGTTCGGACTCTTCGGGAGCTTTTATTGGTCATTTAAACTCATTGACTGCCGCCAGATGCCGCATAGAAACAAGTGGCGAGCCGTGCATTTGACAGCTAGGCCTTCAGTAGTGCTATATCCGAATCAAACCAAGCCTTCAGAACTACAGTGATACCTCACCTTACGAACTTAATTGGTTCCCAGAAAGTGTTATCATAATACAGTAAAGTCTCGTTATATCGATATCGGATATATCGATAGTCCCGGTTATATCGATACTATTTCTATGCACGCACGGAGAAAATTACATGCAAACAGGGTCGGATATATCGATAGTCCCGGTTATATCGATATTTTTTCAGACTCCCTTGAATATCGATATAACGAGACTTTACTGTATTGGTTTATATAGCGCTTTAAGAACAGCTGAAGCTTGAACAAAGCGCTAACACGGAAAAAAGGGAAATGCCGCCACCTGGTGGAAAATAAAAACATTGCCAGAGGCCATGGCCAGCGCTTTATCGGCACCCAAGCTAAAAAAAAAAAAAAAAAAAAACCTGAACAAATACGAGCAAGGTAGCTAGTGAGCTAGCTAGCGAGCAAGGTAGCTAGTGAGCAAGGTAGCCAGTGAGCAAGGTAGCTAGTGAGCTAGCTAGCGAGTAAGGTAGCTAGTGAGCTAGCTAGCAAGTGTTGGAGGAGAGCGGCCTTCTCTCCTCCGCGTGTTCGTTAATATCAGATGATGAGTATTTTGTTAATCCAAAAAAAAGCTGGAGTCGATGAACAGTACCTTCGAAGGGTTTATTTGTAGAATATTCCAAACACACATGGTTTACAGACAATGGCTGCATGATCACGAGTGTGTCCACATCATGGACACACAACATATTTATTTCATCAGAAGGGCGGTATCAAGGCTATGGCGAGACACACAAAGTCTCCAGTAAGCAGTGTATCAAGGTTAACAGATGGCTCCAAGAATCAACTTGCTTCACTCTGCGTATCAGAAGGTTATACAGTCGAAGTAAATATGGCGGAAGACACACATCATGACATTATTGTCATGACATGTCATTGAGAAAAGCAAAATACCATGGCAGAGGCTTAACTAAACAAATTATTATTATTATTATTATTATTATTATTGTATTATTAAATTAGTGTTATTATTAAATTATTATTATAATAGCATATTTGGCAATAAAGCTGACTGACTTTTTTTTACTTTGACAATTTGAAATAATCCTTCACAAGGTAGCCAGTGAAAAAAACATTGCCAGAGGTCTGACCAGCGCTTTATCGGCACCCAAGCAAGAAAAAAACAAAACCTGAACAAATACAAGCAAGGTAGCTCGTGAGCTAGCTAGCGAGCAAGATAGCTAGTGAGCTAGCTAGCGAGCAAGACAGCTAGTGAGCTAGCTAGCGAACAAGGTAGCTTGTGACAAAAACGTTGCCAGAGGTCTGATCAGCACTTTATCGGCACCCAAACAAGAAAAAAAACAAAACCTGAACAAATCCGAGCAAGGTAGCTAGCTCACTAGCTGGTGTGCAAGGTAGCTAGCTCACTAGCTGGTGAGCAAGGTAGCTAGCTAGCGAGCAAGGTAGTTAGCGACAAAAACATTGCCAGAGGTTTGACCAGCGCTTTCTCAGCACCCAAACAAGAAAAAACGAAACCCGAACAAATACTATGTCATAATTTTTTTTATATTCCTGAATACATTCATAAACGGCAGTGAATGAGTTAATTGCAACAGGTTAAAGCGCACCGGATTTTTTTTTTTTTTTGCCAATCACACTTTTTGGCTTCGAGCTTGATTGCAAATGTTTGACTCACTTGAATTGAATTCTTATGATCTTTTTTTTTTTTTTTTGGGGGGGGGGGTGCTGTCAGTCCCCTTAGGAGAATGAAAGTGATTCATTATTATTCATCGTTTTTGCCGTCAGCCCCAACGGCACGTTATCACGGTGGGGGGCGGAGCCACATTCTTGTTTGAAGGGAAAGCTGACAAACGGTTTACCTATTTTGGTCAATTTGAACTTGACGTGTTCTCCTTCTGCTTAGGTGTAACATCGCAATCCATCCGGAAAGGAACCTCGGCGCACATTTTTCACCATGAATCGTGCCTTCAACAGGAAAAAAGGTGAGTGGGCGTGGCCCGCCAAGGTGACCCCCGCCCCAAACCACCCTCAAAGGGAGAGCCGAGGACAATTTGGGGTAAACAAAGAATCTGAAAAGCTAAACTCGGAATAACGTCAAAGACAAATCAGACGCGACCACCTCTCGGCGATATTGTTTGGCGAGCGGAGACAATGACGCTGACGCATGATATCTCCCGAGTGGGTCCCTTGCTGCCCTCTTCTCCTGATTGCTACAAGCCACTTGGCCTGTACCCAAGATAGAAGTCAACGAGGAAAAACAAATGGAGTCCCACTGTGACCTTTTTGGCTGCTCACTCATGCAAAGGGTGAATCGTATACCCTGTTTTTCGGTATGCCGCAACAGGGAGAAGAGGTGTCGAAAGAAAGGCCAAAGTATCATCGGGGTATTCAAAGACTTGGACTGGGATGGATCTAGAACAGGGGTGTCAAAGTCCATTTTTGCGGCGGGCCAACATTGTCGTTTCCTGAATAAAATAATCAGTGTTATTGTGGTGTAAATGGGACAATTAGAAATTTTGGTTGGGATTTTAGCTAGCATCACGGCAGTTGACATGCTTGATTTGCTTTCACGGGCTGAATAAAATGATGGGGCAGGCCAGATTTGGCCCCGGGCCTTGACTTTGACACCTGTAAATATAAAGGATTGGACAGCTAGCTGAATAGAAAGAGAGCTAGCTGGGGAGTGAGCGTGCTACCTTGCTCGCTAGCTAGCACACTCTCTCCCTGGCTCGCTAACTCACTAGCTAGCTCACTAGTCACCTGGCTCGCTAGCTCTCTCCCTAGCTACCTTGCTCGATAGCTTGCTCCTTAGCTACATTGATCGCTAGCTTGCTCCCTAGCTACCTTGCTCACGAGCTCGCTCCCTAGCTACCTTGCTCACGAGATCGCTCCCTAGCTATCTTGCTCACTAGTTATCTTGCTTGCTAGCTAGCTCGATAGATGAGCATGGAATTTCACACCTTGGTCACTAGCTACCATGCTCGCTAGCTAGCTCACTAGCTACCTTGCTCACTAGCTTGCTCACTAGCTACCTTGCTCACTAGCTACCTTGCTCATAGCTAGCTCACTAGCTACCTTGCTCGCTAACTAGCTCACTAGCTACCTTGCTCGCTAACTAGCTCACTAGCTAACTTGCTCACTAGCTAGCTCACCAGCTACCTTGCTCGCTAGCTAGCTATCTACCTTGCTCTCCAGCGAGCTCACTAGCTAGCTTGCTCGCTAGCTAGCACACTAGCTACCTTGCTCGCTAGCAAGCTCACTAGCGACATTGCCCATTAGCTAGTTCACTAGCAAGCTCGATAGATGAGCATGGAATTTCACACGTTTGATTTGCTTTCCCAGGCCAAATAAAATGATGCTGCAGACCAAATTTGGACCCCAGGCCTTGAGTTTGACACCTGTGCTCTAGAAGATAGCATCTCAACCAGCACCAGGTTTTCGTTGGAAAAGTCATATAGGAGGCTGTTCATTTAGATTTTGCCAACTTGGATAGCCGAGGACAAATGTTTCAGATGGCCATTGTGCTCCGACGTCAGAAAAACGGATGCTCATGTCAACTCGGAATGTGTTTTTTGTGTTCAGACAAATCATGGATGCACACACCCGAAGCTCTGGCCAAGCATTATATCGCCTACAACGCTAAGGTACATCTCACGCTGACTCGTCTTGCTTTGAGACAAAAAATGTTTTGGGTCGTATTTTTAGCCTATTCTTGTGGGCGTTGTCAATGTCACTGAAAAATATGCTGTCATGAATGTCCTCCCGTTTTATTTTGGTCACGCGTCATAAAATCTGTGGATCGGGACAATCCGTGACCGAATGACTCGCTCGTGTCGACGAAATGGCAAAACGTTGCTCCTGCTTCAACTGCCGATGGTTGTAAAAAGGGACCAGATCCTAAAAAGCTCTCAATTAAGGAGCGGCAAGGCCACAGAGACATTTGAAATGGATCGTTAAATCATTTCTGCCTCATTGGTGCGCTAATCGCGGGCGATTCCGAACCGTTGGCCGTGACGATGTGATTTTTTAGCTGCCCTTGGATGAGTCAGTGACGGATGAGCCTCTCATTTGGGTTTTAATGACAATAATAATAATACATTTTATTTCAAGCGCCTTTCAAAGCTGTCAAGGACACTTTACAGTCACAGACAAGCATTGATACTATAATAAATAAAATACAATTACAAATAGAATACAATAAAAAAATAATACAATAATAAATAGAAACAAGAGAGAGAGCTACACAGAAAATGCAATTTTAAATAGGTGGGTTTTGAGATGGGATTTGAAGGTGGGAAGAGAATTGATGTTACGAATGTTGGGAGGAAGTGAGTTCCAGAGTTTGGGTAGCTGAAAGTTGTCCCCCATCGTGCTGAGACGGGTGGGGGGGCACACAGAGGTGGAGGGAGAAAGAGGATCTGAGGGGACGAGAGGGAATAGAAATTTGAAGGTCAGATAGGTATGGGGGGGCAAGGTTATGGATAGCTTTAAATGTATAAAGAAAAGTTTTAAAGTTGATTCTATATTTGACCGGGAGCCAGTGAGTGGAGCTCTTGGAGGACAGGGCTGAAGAATTCTGGACGAGTTGAAGTTTTGCCGGCCCTGTCCCCTGAACTGGCCTCAGCCACTGACAACCACCCCCTTCTGCTTTTCTATTCTGGGCATTTGTCAGACGGTGCGTCCGAAACATTTGTCATAGCTTCCTTATCCCCATTCATGACGTTTCTTATCTTGATTTGTGCATCGTGCCGGGTTTCCGTGGAAGAAACGTCTTTGCGGGAACATGTTCCCGATGAGGGTTTATGAGGTAGCCGGTTTAAATCCATCTCTGAGTCCGCAGGTGTCAAAGTCAAGGTTAACGCGACGTGTGTTGTCTTCCAGTTTCTTGGTAACACTGAAGTGGAGGCCCCGAAAGGAACGGAGGTTGTCAAGGATGCCGTGAGAAAGCTCAAGGTAAAAGCTCGATTCCAGAGTCTCTTTGTCCAGAAGACAAGTATCTGTGGTGAATGCTAAGATCACGATTACAAACTTGGACCAGAAGCTTCGCTGTGATAAATATTAGCCCGTCAGTCGCTGGCTGGATTAAAGCCATTATTTCTCGACCGTCAAACGGTTTCCACATCTTCAACTTGAATCCCAGAGTGATTTTAAAAAGTACAGTGACCTGGCCACCGATCCAACAGCTTGCTTTCATCCGGATGGTCGTGAAGAATCGACCGCTAGCCTAGCCGTAGCTTGCTTGGGACAAAAGATGCCTTCTGCAATCACTGCCGAGACCAGTTCCGCAGTGAACATCATTTAAAGGACACGGTCATGAGGGTCTAACGGGAAGGAAGGTCTGAACCGGCGGTCCGGAGGGCCACGGCAACCAATTTGACTAGCCAATTTCCACCGTCGTTAGTTGTAGCCGATGCGCTAACGCTGGTCATTCTGCTTTTTGAAGTTTCAGAGGCACATCAAGAAGTCAGAGGGACAGAAAACACCAAAAGTCGAGTTGCAGATCTCCATATACGGTGTGAAGATTCTCGATCCCAAGACAAAAGTAAGTGCTTCAACCTGGACTTTGAATTGGTTGGTCATTGACTTTTCGTCCCGTTTCGGTGTTAAGGCTTTGCCTGAAGACCCTTTGGCATCGGTTGAGGTTGACGAAATTCTAATTCCTCAAAAGTAGTTCTTGATCAAGAGACTTGGTCACCCTTTGCCGACTGACCCCTAACGCTTAACTTTCTGTTTTTTTTCTAGGACGTGCAGCACAACTGCCAGTTGCACAGAATCTCCTTCTGCGCAGATGACAAAACCGACAAACGGATCTTCACTTTTATCTGCAAGGACTCAGAATCCAACAAACACCTGTGCTTCGTGTTCGACAGCGAAAAGTGTGTAAGTTGCCGAACGGACTCCGATTGCCCGTCTGTCGCTTTTGGTCGACGGTGACATCACGTTGAATATCGCTGTGCGGCATTGCAGGCCGAGGAGATCACGCTCACCATCGGCCAGGCGTTCGACTTGGCCTACAAGAAGTTCCTGGAGTCGGGGGGCAAAGACGTGGACACCAGGAAGCAGATTGGAAGTCTGCAGAAGAGAGTGTGTCTTGCGTCGCCGTTCTTTCGGATCCTTTGCCGTTTCGAATGAGCTTGATTGACTTTGACACGCAAGCCGACCCTGCGTGGCGACTCAGCTAGCGCGTTAGCTTGTCAGGCGGCTCAGCCGTCATCTGTGGATAGATGAAGGTTGTCGTTCTTTTTTAACTCCTCTACAGATTAATTGGTTTGTCAAGCGTAAGAATCCACCGTTGGCATAGCTGTAGCTTGCTTGGTGCTCAAGATGCCCAGATTGTTCATAAATGGAAAATAGCACTTTCTGAAAAATTCTTCACGAACCAAATTGTTCGTGACGAACCCGGATCTCTTTTTGGTCTGAAACGGTTTTCCAGCCACATCGTTTGAAGTATACTATGAAAATGCAGGAGAAAATGATAACATTAAACTTAGACTATACCCCCCCCCCCCCCACCCCCGATTTCCCGCCTCTTGATGTATTTTGCGTTTTCCATGCAGATTCAAGACCTGGAAACGGAAAATTCAGAGTTAAAGCAGCAGCTCCAAGATCTCGAACAGCAGCAGATGATGGCACACGGGCCCCCGGTAATGACAAATCTCCCCCACTGGACTCCGGTTGAAGAAAGCAAAGCTCACATGAGTCCTGCATCCCCCGACTCACCCAACCGTCTTTCGTCTTGTCTCCCAGTTGTTTTATCTCAACGAAGCTAACATGCTGCGGAGACCTTCTTCTCTCTTCTGGCGTCACGACGTCAACTCCTCTCTGGAGATCTCCTCTGTCACCCTCACGCCTATGAGCTCGCCGGAGTCCAACCTATCTGCCGGCCTACTAACCCCACCGCCTGCCAAATGCACTTTCCTTCTTCCTAAAGCGCCTGAGGGATGCTGCGTTGCGCGACCTTGCGTAAAGCCTTCCTCGCTGTTCTCGTACTTTTGCCGTCTCCGCCTTGGATCGGGATCTCCGTTGATGCTTTTCTCCGCCAATTTCCATAGACGGGGAGTGTCTCGGCCCAAGCGCAGTCGACAGACGTTTTCGACATGGTCCCCTTCTTCCCAGGGACCGTGCTAGCGCCCACGCAAGCTAGCAACGGCTGCCCGCTACCTCCAACCGCACTGCCGCCAAACATAGGTAACCTAAATGCTTTATTTTTTAGTCACGGCGTACTCTCTGCGTACTCTCGGCGTACTCTCGACGTACTCTCGACGTACTCTCGACGCACTCTCGACGCACTCTCGACGCACTCTCGACGCACTCTCGACGCACTCTCGACGCACTCTCGACGTCCTCTCGACGTGTGTCAAGTAAGTAGCTGTGTTGTCTTGAAGGGAAAGACCTGTTTGGGGCGGAACCGTTTGATCCCTTCACCTGTGGGTCTGCTGACTTCCCTCCGGATATTCAATCCAAACTGGATGAAATGCAGGTAAGCGCCAATCTTGACACAGGTTTCTTTTCTTTGTTGAAATGAGAATCCAGTGAGAGTGTGTCATGCCTTTCAGAACAGGATTTGAGGTCATAGGATTGTGCTGAGCTAAAAAAAATGGATTTGAGGAGGAGATGCCAAAATTGTCGTCGGTTGAGATTTCTTTCGCATCTGAATCATTCATATTGAACTCCAGTTACTCACTCCCGAAGCTCAATAACATTTTCACTCGTGTTTATGTCCCCAATATGTGACTTATCAGCTGGAAATATATAAATAAGCCCTCTTTTGCTAGCTTAACTTCGGCGATTCGCTATCAGCAAGCCTGAAATCTAATTTCATGACTGACAGGCCCAAAACAAGCAGCCTCCAAGCACGAAAAAGCGCCCTCTTTTGCTTTCATTCTGACAATTTCCACAAGATGGCGACATTTATCTTTTTTTTCCCCCCAGCAAGGCAGCCTTTCCTCAGAAT
Source organism: Hippocampus bargibanti (assembly GCF_051943395.1). Taxonomy (NCBI): domain Eukaryota; kingdom Metazoa; phylum Chordata; class Actinopteri; order Syngnathiformes; family Syngnathidae; genus Hippocampus; species Hippocampus bargibanti. The sequence continues at coordinate 5,568,904 of NC_142741.1, read as the reverse complement.
TTTTCGTATTTTCGTATTTAACCGTTTTTACAACGTTTCAACATTTGTCTTTGTCTTCTCTGCTTGCAGTGTCAAAAATGGTTTGTACCCTTCTCTCTTTGCCTTCGCGTCATCTGTGTTCTTTTTTTGGTACTTGATTTAATATTATAAAATCATTGGTTGGCCTTGTGCAACGCCTGTTCTGAGGCGTCTAAATCTAGAATTGAACCTGCTTCGACTCTACTCCCTGGGAAATCATCTTAAAGTATAGGAGATGTATGTACGTGACGGGAAATAAGTACAGTTATACCTCGGTTAACGAATTCCTTGGCTTACAAACTTTTAGGTTTACGAACGTTAAATTTGTGAACATTTTACCTTGGCATACAAACTATTTTTTGGGATACACACGGAGCTGCCACAATGAGTGATGTGTCATTCGCAAACAAGCCCGTTCTCCGAACAAGAAAATGGCAGCCAGCTTGTTTTGGTCCCCTATTTCCCACCCACAGTCGGCGGTTAAAGCCACGTGATTGGTCAAGAACGCAGCAGTGAGGGGGGCGGGGGTTTACAGACAAAGAAAGAGAGTGAAGCCATTCTCCAAAATGGAGAAAATGGCTGCCAACATATTTTTTGGTCCTCCATTCCCCGCCCCAAGCCTTCGGGGAAAGTCACGTGATTGGTCAAGAACGCAGCAGTGAGGGGTTGTGATGCGATTGTGATTATGTGATTGATGCAAAATGATATCAACCCAGCTAAACAGAACACAATTGATGAGAAACTAGGTAAAATTATTGCAGACAGCACCTACAAGGCATCATACTTCAAGATGGTGAAAGAAGAAGGCTACATTCCTCATCAAGTGTTTAATGCTGATAAAACCGGCCACTCCATTTCATCAATCCATCACCGACCATCACAAAGGTAAATAAAACAAATGTATTATACAGTACAGTTTATTTCTTTAATTATAATACCATAGCACATTTATTATACATAAAATAAGATATATTTTGTGTAGTTTTAAGGCCTAGAAAATTAGAAAGTAGAAAATTCTGTTTTATATAATAATGATAATAATAATAATAATACATTTCATTTGTAAGCGCCTTTCAAAACTCTCAAGGTCACTGTACAGTCACTGGATTATGGGTACCTGGGAACTGATTATCCTCATTTTAATGGTTTCCTATGGGAAATTCATTTTGGGATACACACTTTTCGCCTTACACATTTTTTTCTGGGAACCAATTAAGTTCGTAAGCCAAGGTATCACTGTACGCTGAAAAATAACCAGGAGCGACGTCTGCTTTATTTAACTATTTAACAGGCAGTCGTAAGGCAATTGCACCCCCTAGTGGAATCACGCAGTACTACGATATTTACAATACATTAGTGATGGGAATTAATAATATCCATCCATACTTTAAAACCTTTCAAAACTCCCAAGGGTACTTTGCAGTCCCAAGTTAAGTTTTTGTGCAGGTGAGCCATCATACATTTTATTTGTAAGAGGCTTTCAAAACTCTCAAGGAAAAAAAGATAAAATAATAAAACTCTCAAGGACATTTTACAGCACAGGTGTCATATTCAAGGCCTGAGGGTCAAATCCGGCCCACCACACCATTTCTTTCGGCCCGCAAAAGCAAATCAAACGTGAAATTCCATGATGCTTGCTAAAATCATAACCAAAATTTAATATTTTTGGATGTAAACCACAATATCAGTCATTATTCTTGACTTCAGCTTTGAAAACGAGTTATTCATGAATTTGTTGTGCGCTCTATATGTAATATGTGGAGGGGATTAAACATTATAATGGCTTCCCCAAATTCATAACAGTCCTCGAGAGGAAACCATAACTACAATGAGGCTCGCGGCAAAAACATGACTTTGACACCCCTGCTTTACAGGATAGGTTTTTCTGCGGGTGAGCAGTGGCAGGCAGACGTGCCAGCATTCACTCAGTAACACACACTCACACCACTAACTTGAATATAAAATAGTCTTCGGCACAATAAGATTCAAATAAAGTAAAACTACTCACCATTTGATGTCAATGCTTCTGATCTTACCTTGAAATGGGCATCTCTTTTCCGGCTCTTTTGGCTCAGCTCACTGTAGTGTCCTTTAGAGTTTTGAAAGGTGCTTATAAATGAAACATATTACTATTATTATTATTATTATTATTATTATTATTATTATCGGCATCATTATCGGCATCATTATCGGCATCATTATCGGCATCATCATTATCATTATCATTATAAAAAGCCAGTTTTTTTGGCTCCCAAATGGCTCCTCATTTCTTGGTGCTTAAATTAATTTAGACAAAAAGAATATAAAATTATCTGTAAAACTCCTTACTAATGTAAAAAGGTGCTCGGTTGTGTCTCCTCACTGCATTGTTCATGCATGTGTATGTGTGTGCGCGCACGTGCGTGTGTGTAAAACCCTCAGCTCTGTCTTCTACCACGGATTTTGACCAATCAAAAGCGGCTCCAATCGAAAAGGAGGGGTCTGCTCCCTATTAGAAGCCGATTTGTGGTTACTCTGGGCTGATGACCAGCTGTCACTAATTTGCTTTTCATATTAATAATGCTATCATACCAACTAGTAAAAAAATATAATAATTGAATAATAATAACAGCATAATGTGATAACATTAGTCCACCTGTCTACCTTAACGTCCCCCTCCCCCATTTTCCTCACTGCTGCATGTGTCTGTAATTCTCCCCTCCCTCCTCTACCCCGGATATCGACCAATCACGTGCGGCTTTAACCAAATACTGGGGGCGGGGAATACAGGACAAAAAAAGTCGGCTCCTTGTTAGGAACCGGCTCTCTTCGTTCACTTCAGAGATCCGGCTCTAAGACACGTTTCGTTCGCGAACGACACACCACTACAATACAGTGCGGACATACCCAATCAAACAAAAACAATATTCAGCACTTTTGGCACAATTACCCCCTCGGTACAGAAGGGTTTGGGTCTCTTGCGTAAATCAGGCTTGTTTAAGGCGCAAATGTCACTGGTCAACCCCCGTGGAGTCGTGTACTCACCTCACGACGCTCTCCAGTCTCTTGGCCAAAAGCCACTTCCAAATGGCCGCGCGGTCTTCACCCATCTAATCGATCGATCGATGAGTCCATCTTATATAACGCTAGTCCGAAGTGACCAAACGCCATTTTCAACTTCGTTCGGTCAAACGAGGAGTGTACGAAGTTAGTTAGAAACTTGTGTCGAACAAACATTTCTTCTCTCAAACACTACCGCTTGTCCTCCGGCCCACCTTTCCCAGGTGATCAATGACCACCACCGGTGCTATTGAGCCTTTACCTACCGGCCGGATTTCCCACCCTATAAATAATAATAATAACAATACAATAACTTGTATTGTGTGCTGAATATCTTCGCTTTGTAACACATGTTACAGGTTGTGAAGTAACTTGTTGGGACAGGACTCTAGACCTTTTTTTGAACCCAGGCACGTTTTTTTACATTGGAATTATTCCGCGAGCAGGGACATGGCAATTGTGACGTGTTGCCACACGGACGAATATTAAATTGCACTCCCAGGCTTTTCAACACGGACACCGGACAATGACAAAATATTGGCAGAAAATGATTAATAAATGTTTGTAAAAGTTTAAATTTGAAAAAGGGGCATTGGATAGTTGATCTCTAGTTGAAAATCACTGCTCTAGACTAGTGATGTGTCGTTCGCGAACTAATCGGCTTTTAAAGCAGTCTCGTTGAAGTGAACGACTGGAGCCGGCTCTTAATAGGGTGCCGATTCCACAACCACTTGTGTTAAAGTCGCACGTGATTGGTAATATCCGTGGTAGAAGACACACAGACGTGCGCGCGCACACAAAGAAATATGAATAAAGTCACGTCAATTTTAAAAATGATATACTGTATTGTATATTTTTATAGTAAATTAATTTAAGCAACAATAAAAAGAAAAACTGAGGATATTGTATGTTTTTTACATTAGTAATTCATTTTACGCATCATTTTACCTTAATTTGAATAGTAAATTATGTCATTTGGGAGCCATTTGGGAGCCGATGAGCAGGTTCTTTTTTTGGTGAGCTGAGCCAAAAAAAACGGCTCTCTAAAAAAGCAGGAATTCCCATCACTAGTCTATCCCGATCTTTTACGGTGTTCCCCTTCGTGGAAACTCAGACAGTAATGCCCCCTCAAAACCGGAACATCACCTGTATTTTGTTTTTCTACTTTCATTCCTTTCATCACTTTGCTGCTGTGAAATGTAAATTTATCCACTGCGAGACTAATAAAGGCAAATCCAATCCAATATTACATCCGGGTCCCCGACAGTATGGGTGCACCATTAACTCAAAACCAAAAGGGGGCAGTGTTGTTGTCGTCAGATTGATCCATTTATAATAATAATCAAGTTTACGATGCAATTTCTGAAAAATAAACATATGAAAGGCATTGATTTCCTTTTTCACTTGCTTGCTTCAATTTTTTTCGATTTTGATTTTCGATTTGAATGCATGTATAGTTGTCGTATAGTTGACATGTTTATATATTTATTTTTATTTTGTTTATTTATGTATTTATTCGTCAGTCATTTTAATTTTACAGTACAGTATTCCATTTGCATGAGCGCAAACATTCTTTCCATCCAGCGACACATAATCATGAGCATTTATTTATATTTATTACTTATGATTCCAGGAGGGGTTCAAAATGGGACTGACGTTAGAGGGCGCCATCTTCCCTCCGGATCCACTCGATGGCCGATGCTGATGACCCCGGAAGTCATCTTCTTATTTGAACTCGTTTGTACGATTTTTTGGGGGGCCAGAATCCACTCCAAATTCAACTGCCCCCGAGCCCCACCATTTTGACATTTCTATCCGCATTTGCATTTAGATTGTTTTGTTAAAGTCCCAAATTTCACATTGGAAGCATTTGCGGCAAGGGAAATACATTTTTCTAGGAACTGGAAGTGATCATTTTGCCGTCATTTGCTTCTGTACAGCTCGTGGGGGGGGGGGGGGTAGTGTAGGGGTCATGATGTCACACGGTACGCCGACTTTTGAAATGGAGTGTCATTTTAATTGCGTTTATCAAATGAAAGGGGGCCAATGAAAAATGTGTATTGTAAAGTCACTTTCATCAAAGTACACATATTGCTAAAATGCAGCAATGTCGCACATCTTTTCTTTTTTTTTCTTCATTCCAATTCCGCAGAAATGTGCTATTTTGTTTGTTGCTGTGTAACATTGTCTTTCTTTGCACCTCGAGGCACTGTTAGGACGGGAGAGGAGGGACTTGCTGTCATATCAATCAATACGCATTCAAATGACCATTATTTTTAACTTTTAAGCTCTTTGTTCTGCTTGTTATAAATTAAATGTTACTGTAAAAACATTCCTCTTATGTCAAATTGTATCACATTTATTTTTTTTTATTTGATGTTATTTTTTAACGTGTTGACGAGATTTGTATATGTCAGTTGCATTCAACGTTTCTTAACAATAATTTTGCATTTGATTGCAGTAATACCTTGGCTTACGAACTTAATTGGTTCCAAGACAGAGTGTGTAAGGAGAAAAGTGTGTATCCCAAAAATTAATTTCCCATAGGAAACCATTAAAATGAGAATAATCCGTTCCCAGGTACCCATAAAACATAATGTTCTACTTTCTAATTTTCTAAGCCTTAAAAATACACAAAATATACAGTATTTTATTTATAATAAATGTGCTATGGTATTATAATTAAAGAAATAAACTGTACTATATAATAAAGTCATTTTATTTACCTTTGTGATCGTCGTTGATGCTTGATGGAATGGAGTGGCCGGTTTCATCAGCCTTAAACACTTGATGAGGAACGTAGCCTTCTTTTTTCACCATCTTGACGAATGATCCCTTGTAGGTGCTTTCTCTGTGATAATTGTACCTAGTTCCTCACCTTCTGTTTAGCTGGGTTGATAGCTTTTTGCATCAGGTGTACAGATGGCTTGCGCGGGTTATTTGTGGAGCCTGATTGATGGGATATTTTAACCTTGCAGTCAACACTCTGCCTTTGTACTATCAAAGTTGAAACCGTTGTATCACTGTATTTACAACTGTTTATTTTCAAACATTTATTCCGGTACAATCTGTAGGTTTTTTTTTTTTTGTGCAATACATTTTGAATCGTTATTTAACACAGTCATTATTTTCCTATATTTAAGTGCATTCTAACTGTGCATCATGTCACAGTGGCAAAAAAAGGGAGATTAAATATACTTTTTCATGACAAAAATTATGCCTGTTTTGTTTTTTTAAGAACACTTGGACCTAATACGCAACTGTATTTTAATAAAAAAAAAAAAATAATAATAATAATAATAATAATAATAATACATTTCATTTATAAGCGCCTTTCAAAACTCTCAAGGTCACTTTACAGTCACAGAAAGTTTCTCTGTGGGTGGGCAGCTGCACGCGCCAGCGTTCACCCAACCCGGAAGTAACTCAAATTCATAGAAAGCTAGCTAGCTAGCCATTTGATAGCGAATAGAGTATATAGTTAGCTAAATTGCTCGATAGTTATATAGGTAAAAGCTTGGCAGCTAGCTAGCTAATAGATAGCAAATAGATACGATAGGTAGCTGGATAGCTAAATGTAATCAATGTCTGTTTTTTTATTTTTTAATCATGATCGCAATCAGAAAGCCTTTAATAGTCCCACAATTGGGAAATTTGCTATTGAATTGATTGAACGATACAAACACGCCTGCTTAACATGGAATGCTACAAGAGGAAGTTACGTAAAAGGAAGCGGAGGGGAGTCGAGTGGTGGTAATTGTGGTCCTTTTTTTTGCTCGCCCAAACAACAACAGGGAGAGTGAATGAGTCGCACTGTTTATTTCAAAGGATGAAAATTCAAAATGCATCCAGTGTGGGGTTTTGGGGGTTTGGTCCTCCTTTCGCCTTCACTGCCTTTAGGATCCATCAGGCAGTCAAGCCTGACCATGTTAAAAAAAAATCAAATAAACTTTAATAAATATATATATATATATATATATAATAAAGATGATTCTGATTCTGATATGCAGGTAACATCCGACTTACGACCGAGTTCCGTTCCGACCAAACGGTCGTAAGTCAAAATGGTCGTAAGTTGAAACCCATTCAAAATGTTGAATAGAGACTCAGAGGCTAAATGACTCGCAAACTCCCACCCCCCCCCTCTAGTGCCATCACACAATCGATTACTGTGCGAGAGTGAGATGCTGGCTGGCCAAAATTGTCGTACGCGTTGCCGGCCTGCTAGCGCGTTGCGGTGCCAGGCGTAAAATTCAAACTTTAAAAATAGGGTCTCGAGGTAGTGGTCGTAAGTACGGGTGGTCGTAAGTCGAACTGGTCGTAAATTGGATGTCACCTGTCTATATATATATATATATGGGAATGAGCACCAGATGATGACAATGGAATGACTTTCAGGGCAATTTCAGCAGCTCGAGTTACAAAAAAAGTCAAACTATTGTGCGCAATACAAATGGCTTACCAACATCGTTTGTCAATTGGATGTGCAATCCAACAAAAGGAAACATTTCCGCGACCAACTTTCTCTTCCTAAATTAACATGACGAGAGCTTCGGGGCGGGATGAACAAGCGTTTGGTTTAATTTGTTGCAATAGCAGGAGATACAAAAGCAAACAGCCACCTCTGTCTATAAAAAACAAACAAAACAAAAGAAAATAAATGATTTCAAGGTAATATATGAACCCAGGATACTGAAAGGGGAGAACTGACATGCATTTAAAAAAAAAGAATAATCTGTGCTACCTTTTACCGTTTCGATATTGCAAAACCAAAAATATGAGGTGTAAACAGACAAAGAAAAACATGACATAGCACCGACATCATTTTCATCATCTCTCCCATTCAGGATTGCCTGAGTTGCAAGAGTTTGAGGAAGTTAGCGTCACGCTACGACGTTAGCAAAAACAGCACCGACATGTGAAAGAAAGAACCTGGTACACGGCGCCTCGTGGATGTCGGTCTCGATGACGAGGTAGCTAAACGTTTCGTCCACGACGAGGGCAGATCTCATTGTTTTTAGGTATTGGGGGATAAAAATGGGACGTGTCGGGACATCTATAGGGCCGAAACTACCAGCAAAAGACTTTAGTTCACTGACGAAACATCTTGGATAAGAAGCGAAACGTCCGACACCTTCAAAGAAGTACAGATGACGGCTGACAAAACCTTTCCATCGATGGACCACTCCTGTACGACTGAGAGCTTACACAGACGTATTTCCCATTATAATCAATGTCATCAATGTCTGCTAATGCATCGCTCACAATGAGATGCAAAACCAGGAAGTGGCGTAAAAGGAAGCGTCGGGAAGTCCATCGGTGCATTCAGGTGCGCTCAGTTTGGTCCACAACCAATTAAACCGTAAACCGAGGCATAAAAAACCCAAAATGTTTGGTCGAAAATCAAACTGGAGGAGAAACGAGACGTTCGATAAACCACGATCCTGGACCGCCCCTTCAAAACAGGCTAACTTGTGAGACGTTAGCTAGTATTTTGAGGAAACCCGGCAACTACAGATCTTAGATGCATGTTGTGAAAAACAAGGTAAACATTTAAAATGGGTAAATCTTTATTTTGATTTTTACGTTTTAGTGGAGGAAAAACGGACCTCAGCGAGGCAGAAAGTCGAGACAGAGATCGTAAAAACAAACAAAACCAAACAAAAAATGACTGGCGTTTTAAATCAAGTCCAATTTCAAATGGTTGACGTGTCACTTGGAAATGTTTGGCTGGGGTGTGAGTTGAAAGGCACAATAAATATTTCGCCACAGGGCCAGAAAAGTCCTCAGTACCGATTCTGTACAAGGAGGCTGATCACGGTCAGCTGTCAGTTCAAAAAGTCTCGGGATGTGCGTTTGCCCTCTGACCTTTTGGATTTCATTCTTTGGTGGTTTTATAAGAAGCACACCGGCCCGATATCGATGCCAAACTCTTGATTGGGGCCGCCAATGTCCACAGGGGCGAGATCCACAATGGGAAGTCGCGCAGTTTTCTGTGTCCTGTACTCAAACACTGTCTTGCCCCAGTTGCCGTTTGCTTGCTGTAAAAACATAAGAAAAAGAGTCACAGATCTACTCCATGGGTACTCCAGTTTTGTGTTTTGAAGTACAGTGATACCTCGGTTCACGAACCCCTTGGCTTACGAACTTTTCACTTTACGAACGTTACATTTATGAACATTTTACCTTGGCATACAAGCTTTTTTCGTACACGAAGCTGCCTCAATGAGTGATGTGTCGTTCGCGAACGAGCCCGTTCTTCTAACAATAAAATGGCAGCTGACTGTTTTTGTCCTCTATTCCCCGCCCCCAGTCTTTGGTTAAAGCCCCGCGATTGGTCAAGAACGCAGCAGTGAGGGGGAGTGGTTTAAACATTAAAGAGACAGGCAGACGACAGTGAGAGAGTTTCAACTTTGATAGTTCAAAGGCAGAGTGTAGACTGCAAGGTTAAAATGTCCCATCAATCAGGCTCCACAAACAACCCGCACAAACCATCTGCACACTTGATGCAAAAAGCTATCAACCCAGCTAAACAAAACACAATTGATGAGGAACTAGATAAAATTATCACAGAGGAAGCACCTACAAGGGATCATTCCTCAAGATGGTGAAAGAAGAAGGTTACGTTACTCATCAAGTGTTTAATGCTGATGAAACCGGCCACACCATTCCATCAAGCCATCAACGACCATCACAAAGGTAAATAAAACAACTTAATTATACAGTACAGTTTATGTCTTTAATTATAATACCATAACACATTTATTATACATAAAATAAGGTATATTTTGTGTAGTTTTAAGGTTTAGAAAATTAGAAAGTAGAAAATTATGGGAACGGATTATTCTCATTTTAATGGTTTCCTATGGGAAATTAGTTTTTGGGATACACACTTTTCGCCTTAGACACTCTGTCTGGGAATCAATTAAGTTCGTAAGCCAAGGTATAACTGTAACACGAATACACCACACATAAAAATGAGAGACTAGAATTTTAATCCGACGAGGACCACTTACAGTGCAGGAGTCCTCCACCACGGTGTATCTGAAGCGGTTGTTTCCCTCGGCCTTGAGCTCCAGGTCGTTAGAGGCTTTGAGGATGACGGCCTTCTTCAGGTTGCCCGCTTTCTGGTCCTTGTAGCCTACAGTGTTCTTGCAGTGGTAGGTGATGGACTGAGACGCTTCTTTGGACAACAGGCGAATGAAGGTCATCTGGACTCTCAGGGCGTTTGCCGCCTGGTCTTTGTTGCCGTAGGTGAACTGGAAACATTCGTCACAGAAGAAAGAATTTGATGCGGGCCTTCAGGGCCTTTTAAAGGACAAGCGACACCTGCGGACAAGTTGCGTCCATAATTTGTAAAATGACTTCTACTATAGTGCCACTTAGCAGTTTTTTTTTTTTGACGACGATACTAGTGCAGCGTGTTCTATCGGAAACAAATTCCTTGTGTGTTCTACATACTTGGCAATAAAGATGATTCTGATTCTGATTCTGATTCTGAGCGCATTTTACAAAGATTCCACCGCATATAGCTATTTGACGTTTGAAGACTCGCGCTGAATATTCAGGAAGTCTTGTTTTCGAGTTGGTGACGATTCCTGTCGTGATGTCACGTCAGGAACGCCCCTGACTGAGAAATCGACACACTGAGAAATCGACACACACGACACGACAAACAGCCATTTCCAACGGAGCAGAGCAGTCGAGCACCAGCGGAGGCGAACGAGGAAGCTAATCAGAGTTAGCGATTCGGCGCTTGGATCGCGGATGTTTGATGTATGTTTACTCATTTAGTCACACTGCATGCTAACTGTGAGCTCGCCTGGTGAAAGAGAGCAATATTAGTGGAGCAAACCGATCGGACAAACATCCACTTTCCATAGTGTCATTTTTTACTCTGGAGTGCTGTCGAGAGACGAGCTCTCGCTCATCTCAACATCTGATGTTCGTGTGACGGTCTCCTTTGTGTGTGTGCGTAAAGCCCATCCCTCTGTCTTCTACCACGGATTTTAACCAATCATGGGCGGCTTTACGGCTCTGATATATGGTTTTATATACTGCATGAAACGCAGCTTGTGTGCCATCTTGTGCATTTTCTGGGCGCTACATCGGAGTCCAGATCTTCACCAGTTTCATAGCTTGTAGACGGCTCGAATTGTTACGGAAAGACTTCTTTAATCGATTGCAAACATTTATGCTTTCCTCTTCAGAACTATTTTGAACCATATTCATAACTGGGTGAGTAACAAGAAAGCATCTTCTCCGAATCTGAACTCTCTGAAGCCATTGTTTTGATTCTGGAGCAAGGCAGTTTGTGAAGGAGTTTCCTGACGTGACGAACAAGTGGGCGGGACTTTCTGACTCTCCCTAGTTTCAAGCTCATTTGTGGCAGTTTTGGGACACTTCAGTCTGTGTATTTTGTGTATCAAATATCAGTCTGCGTAGTTTGGGTATTTTAGATGCTATAAAAGATTTTTCTGATGTCAGTTAGGAAACAAAAAAATGTGTCGGTTGTCCTTTAACTGAAGGCTTAAGGAAATGAAGATACAGGGCCTCCCCGTCAAAATGGACTCTTGTCCACAACACAAATTCCTTGGGAAACTTTGACAAAGGCGATCCAAGATATGCTACCTTGAAAACGTAAGCACTCACTTGTGTTCCTCTGTTGATATCAGCTCCAAACCACACAGGCTTGTTCTTGGAAGAACTCCACCAGTTTTTGCGAGGTAGACTGGCCGGGTTGGCGGAGATGCAAGTCTCCCCGGTCTCCAGGTTGCAGTAGACTTTGATGGCATCCTCGGCACTTCCTTGGTTGGGGTCCACCCAGAATTCTCCTGCATCGCCGAGGGACACCAACGGTGACATGCGGTCAGTGGGATTTCAAGAATGTTCTCCTCACAAGGGTCGCGGAAAGTGCCGGAGTTTATCCCGGCAGTCTTTGCGCATGTCACTGCTTCTTGAATTTTGACGGAATTGTTTTGAAGCCAACAAAAGAATCCAGATAGGCACTACCTCATTTTAAAAATATTTTAACGCTGTGCATATTTGACCCCTTAAGCTGTGGAGAGCCATAAGAGAGTTGGTTCTGGTTCTCCAACTTCATTTCACTTTGTCGTCAGTCCAACTCACCGCTCTTTTTGTCAGGGTAGCATCTCTTGAGGTCATCGCAGGTCCTGGCGGGGTGCTTGCGGCTGCCGTCTGGGCTTTTCATGCTCTCAATCTGGCTGCTGAGTGCTTTCAGGGTAGCCTGCACGCCAGGGTCCACCGGTGCAAGTGTGGAGGAGTTGGTGTTGGGTAGAGCCTCGTCCTCACTGAACTCTGGCGGAGGAGGGGGGGCATCTTCATAATCGTGAGGGCCTCCAAACAGATCGTCCATAGCTGCCACGGGAGGTCCCGGTGGTCCAGGAAGGCCTGGTGGTCCGGGTTCTCCTGGTGGACCCTGGGTATCAAGAGAGCCTCATGGTATTTCTATTTCTTTTTTTTCTAGTTTTTGAATAAGTATAAGATACACCCCTCGCCCTCGAAAACATCTGTCCAAAAGATGTTCAGTTATTGAATGTCTTGAGTTCCTGATTATACAAGTCGGTCCCAGAACCAAATGTTACCGAGGCAAACTCCTTTTTTGACTTTCAAATCAGACAATACCTCTGGTCCAATTTCTCCTGAGATTCCACGTGTTCCAGGGGGTCCCATAGGTCCAGGCTGTCCAATGTATCCTTCTTTGCCAGAGGGCCCGATTGGGCCAGGTGGCCCCTGAAATATTATTCAAGAATGCTTATATCAAACACAGATTAAGACAACAGCATAACGCTTGCAAAGAATTTAAGAAAAAGTGTGACATTTACCCGTGCACCGTTTGGTCCAATGATTCCAGAAGCTCCCTGTTCACCTGTCGTACCCTGAAATTGGGAAAGCATGATGTTTTCTGGCCTTGATTTTTTTTCTTCTAGATACAGAGCTCAAATGAACACAATCCAAATGTGTGTAATCAGTTGACTTCAAACATTTGGTAAAACGGTTAATCAACAGATTGAGTCTGAGGACTGCAAGGAGCTGTGACTTACAGGAGGTCCAGGAAGACCCTGCAAACCAGTAAATCCTCGATGACCCTTCTGCCCTCTCTCTCCATGGTCACCCAAATCACCCTTATCTCCCCGTGGTCCTTGGGGTCCCTGTAATAAAAGGGCAAATAGTTATGGCTGCTTGAAATCTGCAACGGTAGGGATCCTCAGAGGTGTCGTCCAACGCCTATTCAACGTCAGGGAAGAACTTACCACTAGTCCTCTCTTTCCAGCTGATCCAGGTGGACCAACCGGTCCTCTGGAGCCCTGCAAAAGAAAGAAAAAGCCCCTAAGGGATAGAATGTGTCTGCCAACGAACGCTTCCACTGCCATATTTAGTCGCTGAGCTCTTTAAGCGTGTGGAGTTAAGTTTCTTCAGGCTCAAACATGTCCTCAGAAAGTCATCATTTTGATGAAAATGTTGTCAGGCCCATAACATTAAACACATTTCTATCGCACATTCCATCAGGAAAAGAAAAAATTATAACCGACAGGCACTGCAAACTGAATATATGAAAGGCCAGCTTACAGCATGTCCTCGTTTCCCAGCTTCTCCGGCGACACCAACAGGACCCGGGGGCCCAGGAAGTCCCTGAGGACCAGCCAAACCCTCTGGACCGTGATCCCCTCGATCTCCCTAGAATGGTATCGAAAATTGGTGTTGTGCCACATTTATAGCCTTGTAGACACTCCATCCTTACCCGTTGTCCAAGAACACCTTCTTTCCCTGGCGGACCATCAGAGCCGGCAGGGCCCTGTGAAACAACCACATGCATTCATGCACTAGAAAGACGCTCTGCGTTAAAGGGACGAATAAGAACAGACGCAGATTTAAAAAGGACTAACGTCAGGACCGGGATCACCACGTGGTCCATTGGCACCTGGAACCCCGACTGGTCCCGGGGGCCCTTTGTCTCCAGTTGATCCAGGAGATCCTTGTTTTCCTGGTGGTCCCTAAGAGCAAATAAGGGGCTTACAAAAGGGTGGAATACGGTGGACCCGTTCGATGTGTAAGGTCAATGCATGGAAGAGCTGAAACTTAAGAGGATACTGACCGCCGGCCCTGGGAGACCTGGCATTCCACGTTCACCTCGCAGACCTGGAAGTCCAACAATTCCTCTCTGGCCTGTAGTTCCTGCTGGGCCCGGAGGACCATCAGGGCCCTAAACCAAAGTCGACAAAACCGATATTTAATACTGTGGAACTCCAACCTTTGCTCAAATCCTGGATGGCATAAATATTTAAAAGAAAACCCTTGAAGCTAATTTGTCCATCTCTGTGGAAATCAATCAGAAGCAATTTATCAACAACAGAGTCACTACAACCGTTGGGCCGTCCTCTCCAGAATCTCCCTTGTCTCCTGGGCTTCCTGGAGGTCCGGGTGGCCCTCGTTCTCCCTGTCTTCCATTTGCTCCGTGGTCACCGCGAAGACCAGGAGGACCCTCTTTTCCAGGGGCCCCTAGTGGTCCAGGTTCACCAATTGGACCCTGAGTGAAACAATTTCAGTCATGAAGGAGAACATTTTCAAGATTGCATCGTCAGAGTGGGACTCTCTATCTCTTAAATCAATGTCAATTTAACGTCCACAATTAAAACAAAAAGTTGGATGCAAGTCCATATCAGGAGACGGGCATTTTGCCAGCTGACACAGGGAAAGTGGAAAATGGCTGTCCCTTCAGACGGCTAAAGACGAGCCGTCTTAAAATATGGAAAATTGATGATGATACTTACAGTTGGACCTGGTGGACCAACTCTTCCCGCAGATCCAGGGAAACCGGTGGGCCCCTGTCAACAAAACATTTATTTTCTAAGAGCCGTTAGCTAGCCACGCATGCTATTGGAATGCTGGAGGAAACCGGAGTGCTTGGAGAAAACACACGCAGGTACAGTGACAACATGCAAACTACACACAAGAAAGCTGGAGTCTGAATCAAACTATGCACTTCTGCACTCTGAGCGGCCCCAGTGTTAACTCATCAATAAATTGCTCACCGATGGCTTGATGGATCTCTCAATAGTCATATCATAAAAAAATGTCTGTACTTATGACATTCCCATACCGGTGCACCCTGTGTTCCTCTTCCGCCTTTGAGTCCAGCAACACCAATAGGCCCCTACAAGGAAAAATAACATAAGTTTTCCCGTCTCCAGAAATGCTTTAATTGACATTAAGAAGCACTTTTGTAAGACATTTTATCTGCAAACTATTCCTTATTACAACATACATGAGGACCGTGAGCTCCAGCTAAGCCTTGAGGTCCAGGGGATCCGGCATCTCCTTTCTGGCCAGGTTCTCCGGTCTCTCCTTTTACTCCAGGTTGGCCATCAGGGCCCTGCAATGGAATAATAGAAAATGTGCCACAAATATTTGAAAACACTGCAAAGTTTTCAAAGATTTTTCATGTGGTTATGTCCCTGTGTTATTGATGAGGACTTACAGGTGGTCCAGCAAAACCAACGGAACCTATGGGACCAGGGTCACCTCTTGCTCCCTGCAGAGGATGATCAAATAGTCAGTCACGATTGTCCACAATAACGAGGACAATCCGGGACATTTCAATTCAACCGGTCTTATATACTCACATGTACTCCTCTTGAACCTGGAGGTCCAGAGGGTCCTTTCGGTCCTGGTTCTCCCTGAAATATGTCACATACTCTTGATTACTCTTGATACGTTGTTCTTGTAAAAGCAGTCTTGAGGTTGCAAAAAAAAACTTACCTTTTCACCACTGGGTCCCGCGGGTCCTAATGGGCCAACAGGTCCAGGTGCACCCTGGAAACACGGAAATCACACAGACCTTTAGGTTTAATTATTTGGTGGTGAAGCTAAGTGGTTATAAGATCATGCCTTGTGCTTGCATGGTTTCTTAGGGATGGACTTGCAAGGGATCCATTTAAAGAAGCAGAAAAATGAACTCTGAAGTCCACAAAATTATTCCGTCTGCCAATTTAAACTATGATTCAACCAAATTGATTGTCGCAAAACTACTTGTAAAGTGATAAAGGAGTGAATCAGTGTTGCGTGGGCCAACTACTTACCCTTGCGCCGTCATTTCCAGGTGTACCTTCTGATCCTTTCTCGCCAATGGATCCCTGCGCAAAAGACACCACAAGGTAGGGAGTCACAATGTTTCATTCTACACTCACAAAATGGATTGCTTGTTTCAATCTCATGCGATAAATCACATTGGAAAAGGACAAACAAACAAATTAATTAAAATTAAAAATCTTACCCTGTCACCTTTTGGTCCAGATGGACCAGAGATGCCCCTTTCTCCTGGCATCCCCTGAAGACCTGGAGGGCCCACATCACCAAGGGCACCAGGAGGACCAGGACTACCCTTCAGGGACAAATGTGTGGGTTTAAGTTTAAGGGAGGGCCATATCCAATCCCAATGACTCTTGCTCAAATGTACGTTCTAAAACTGTTCGTACAATTCTCCCCATTTACGAAAATGGCGATGGGAAACCCGATTACTGTGAAAAGGATGTTTTCGGCCCGACTAACTTGACGAATCCCCCTTTCAGCAACGTGACATTGCTTTTGGACCATTCTAATAATGTATGTTACCTTCGGCCCATCTGGTCCAGGAGCTCCAGGGATTCCTTTGGGTCCCTGCAGACCGTTTGGACCCAGTTCACCTCTTTCCCCTGGAATTCCACGCTCACCCTGCGGACGAAATCCAATAAGCTCTAATATTCATAGTCAAGATCGACATCATTCGGAAAAGTGCACTCCACTCACCCGAGGTCCAATTTGTCCAACTGCACCGAGCTCTCCAGGGATGCCCTGAAAGAAAAACACCACATGCTCGCTCAACAAAGCTAAACACATTTTATTGTCAGAACTACTAATAAGATAACGAAAGGGGGTACATTAGTTTCTAACTGATATTATACTCACAAGGTCACCCGGTTTCCCGGATTCTCCAGGAGGACCTTGATTTCCTGGTAAACCCTGATAAAACAATAGATGAATCAAAATTGAAGACCCCAATATCTATTCAGAATCATGATGTCTTCTGTAGATAGATGTGGTATTTGGCCCTATGCAATGACACACCTGGAAACCATTAACACCTGGAGGTCCCTGTTCTCCTCTGTCACCTGCAACGCCCTGTTGATTGAGTTTAGTCAGTAATGTCAATGGAGAAATCAAATATTTGTGCATATTAAAGTTGATGGCTCTTACGGGTGGGCCAGGTGGGCCAGCAGGCCCAACCTCTCCATCTTTTCCAGGAGGTCCCTAGCGTACAAAAAGGCAGATCATATCAGTCCTGCAAAAATCTTAATTGATGACTGAATCTGGTTTCCAGCAAAGTGTGACCCAATCATTCCCGGTTACTCACCCTTTGACCAGGTACTCCTGCAGAACCTTGTTCCCCTGTCTTTCCTGGATCACCCTTTTTATTGCAAGATACATTTGGAATTAAACACCAACGTGTGGGTGGCGAGCGGGTCGTTACAAAATGGAACTTACATTAAATCCCTTGGGGCCAGGTATTCCCATTGTTCCTGCAGGCCCCCGGTTGCCAATGGAGCCTCCGGGGCCTGGGCGACCATCTTCACCGGGCGCACCCTGAACGACACGCAAAGTCAAACATTGGCTTCAGCCTATTCACATATTTTATGTCAAAATGGGTAAAGGACTTTGACATACCAGTGGCCCTGGCTTTCCCTCAGCCCCCTGCACTCCAGGAGTACCAGTAAGACCCTTTGGAGAACAGATTCAAACGTTAGCGAGAGACGGATTTGAGACCGCAGTACATGGGCTCGTAGAAATTGGAATGTTCAAGAGTTAAATGCCAAACATGTCAGTGTTACCCTTGCACCTGGTAGACCAGGTTCTCCTGTACGTCCCGGGTCACCCAGTGAACCTTTTGGTCCTGATGGCCCTGATATTCCACGATCTCCTTGAGAACCCTTGAGGGATGAACACAATTTGGATGGGAACTTATACTTGGAAAATACACCGCAGAGACTCTTATCCAACTGTCTGAGTAAAGCATCCGATTGCTCTACCTAACTCTACCTTTGGTCCAGGCAGACCATCAGCACCGGGGAATCCTCGGTTTCCTGGTGATCCCTGTAAACATAGCAAAACTCACATGACTTTTGCTCCTCAAATGGATTCGAGGTTTCAGATATTTCCCTCCTCCAATGAGTCAAATAATCAGTGATGGATGACTTATGTAAAACAAACAGGAAGCTGACCAGCCCATCAGGGTTAATCCTCTACATACAGAATTTGAAATGTCATTTTTTTGCGTGAGGTGGAACGGTGACTCACTCTCTCACCAACGGCACCGAGTGGGCCAACAGTTCCAGGGTCTCCTCGTGGTCCCCGCTTTCCTTCTTCACCCTGAGGTCCAATCACTCCCTGGGATCCTGGGGGACCCTTAGAATGTGACATGAGAAGAAATGAATGACAGAAAATTTCTCGTCAAAACAATGCTCATAATGTTTTCATCTTACAACTTCTCCTTTGGGTCCTGCTTCTCCCTTGAATCCCGGGACACCAACCTCCCCCTTTCATAAATAAATAAATAATTAATATGAATCATCAGCTGGGACTGGCAAGAACAGCTGAACTGACAAAATCCAAACTGATGGAACCAAGTTACCAGTTGCCCTTTGATACCAGGCTGGCCAGTGCTTCCCTGAGGTCCTGGAGGTCCGGCGGGTCCAAGATGCCCACCCGGGCCTTGTGGGCCAAGGTTTCCCTGTTGTCATTCAACCTTATAAGCCAAGTGTATTGCCACTTTTTATGTCAACTGTATTATTTAACATACCACTGGTCCTTTGGCTCCGAGGCCACCGTCTGTACCCGTGGGTCCCTTTGAATGGAGAAAATGATGACATAACGGTATTGTCCATGCAAGTGTTTACCACGACAGAAAATATTACCCTTAGGCCAACTGGGCCAGGTCTCCCTAGATGACCAGTTTCGCCTCTTTGCCCCTGAGGACCCTCCGGACCCCGAACACCTGTGGGTCCTTGTTGTCCCTATGATACCCAAGCACAGATGGAATATGTGTTGTTTTTTGAAACAAAAAAAATGCACCTCAAGTATGTTATTTGAGAGACATTTGAGCAATACTCACCTTCATTCCTGGTGTTCCCGGATATCCAGGAGGGCCACTGAGACCCAAGGGACCCTGAAACCAATAAAAATCTTGTCTTTGTTACAAGCTTCCTCACTATATTCTCAAATGTTCATCTTAGTGATATGTATATTCAAACAGGTAACTAGTGCCTTACAATTGCACCTGGCTTTCCAATGTTACCGGGTAGACCACGTTTACCCTAAGAACAAAGAACAACAGTACAAACAAAACCTCTTAGAATAATCAAATGCTTTTGGCCTCACAGTCAGTGAGGCAGAGTGCTCTGACGTTTCCCAGGAATGATTTGTGACATACCGCTGCACCTCCAGGCCCAGATCGGCCCCTTTCCCCAGGCATCCCGGCAGGTCCCTGTAAACACATCATGCGTTTGGTGATCATGTTATTCAAATTGTACGCACACTTTCAAATTGGGCGGGGAAAATTAATTGCTCAAAATATGTGCAGGAGTCATCACCAACTCATATGATCGGTGCATTCACTGATTCATGTCAACAGAAGTACAGTGATACCTCATCTTACGAACGCTTTAGCTCACGAACTTTCTGCCTCACGAACATTAAATTCGCGAGCATATAGTCTTGGCTGACAAACTAGTTTTCGAGGGAAGAACACCAAACCACATGGTCGGACAGGCTGACGGACTAGTATTCATCACCCCCTTCTTTGAGTAAGGACGTGATTTGTTATCGAGGATACTTTTGCTATTATGGGACCGAAAAAGACCCCACCATAGGCTAGTGTTAAGCCGAAGAAGACACAAAAGAAAATGGCGGTCGAGCAGAAGAAGGACATCATAGAGAAACACGAACGAGGTGTGCGTTTGTGTTACTTAGCGTCCCACTACCAGTATGCTAAGTCGACCATTGCTACGTGTGGCTAAGGGTGTTTCTTTTTCGTCTAAGAAACTGTCTCAGGCAATAGAAGAAGTTGAAAAATGTCCGTTGATTTGGATTAATGAAAGGCAACCAGCAAGTAAAACTGTGATTGAGGGTATTATCGCCGAGAAAGCACGGCAACTTCACTCAGATATCAAGAGGCAACCTGGAAGTTCGTCATCCGTTGACAACCACCATCACAAAGGTAAATAAAACGGCTTTATTATTTAGTATAGTTTATTTCTTTAATTACAATACAATATCACATTTATTATACCTAAAATAAGGTATATTTTGTGTAGTTTTAAGGCTTATTTCGTAGAAAATTATGTTTTATGGGGACCTGGGAATGGATTATTCTCATTTGAATGGTTTCTTATTGGACATACGTACTTGTTTGGAAGACGAACTTTTCGCCTTACACACACACTTTCTGGGAACCAATTAAGTTTGTAAGCTGCAGTATCACTGTACAGTTTTTATTCGAGCTAGAAATATCAATTGCTTGAAGTTCTCCGAAAATTTTATCAAGTGTAACTGGACCGTTGCGCTTGTCTCCCAAGACCAGACAACCGGAGTTGTCCAACCGTGATCGATTCACTGACAGATTTGACGCGAGAACACAGTGACCTGGATGAATGTGAAGATTCATAGACCATCTGTCAAGGTATTCTCTTTCGTAAATTTCACATTTGAGGACGGTATTAGCAATTAGCATTAGCAAACTGTGTCAAAGTGAAATTATTTGTCTCTCCAGAGTGTCAAGAGTATATCAAACAATTTTGAGAAAATACTGACCATTGGACCTGGTCCTCCCATTTGACCTGGTGGGCCTGTGGCGCCCTGGGGAAGAGAGAACCAAATGTTGTTGTAGTATTAGAACTGGAAGTGACACTTTAAAAACTGGAAATGACAGTTTAGGCTTTCCATTTCAAACCCAGACCACCACCAGCCTCATTTTACCTTGGATCCAACGGCTCCGTGTTCTCCTTTTTGTCCCAGAGGTCCTCCATGTCCCTAAATACAAAAGGTGATGCATTGTCTTACTTGAGAAACCTGCAGAAGCACATCAATGGCAAAATGTTTACTTTGTATTGAATCAAGTGCTCACCCTGTGTCCTTTCAGCCCAGGAGGTCCCGGCGTACCAGGAAACCCTCTTGCTCCCTTAAATAGCAAATTCGTTGCAGTTAGAAAGGATCCTTCAACAACACCACGCCATCAGACAAATGATCTTACTTGGGAACCTGGGAATCCAACTTCTCCAGTATTTCCTGGCTTGCCCGCTTCACCCTATATGAGGACATCATGTTCAATAGTTACCGGCTGCACTTTGCAGTGAGATATTGGACAGCCTCGGCCCATGGTTCACATACGTCTTCTCCTGGTTTCCCTATGGGGCCTTCAGGTCCTCTTTGCCCAGACGGACCCTTAAAATGAACAATGTTGTTTTAAACATTTGGACTACTTCATAGCCGCTCATACAAAATGCAGACGGCGTTGTACCATATGCCCTGGATCGCCCACGTCTCCGGGAGGTCCTTGTGGTCCAGACTGACCCTTTTAGGAGCAAGACAAACAAAGTTTCACAAAAGCCGCAAGCAACCAATGTACAGGCGCAGGCGTCTCATTTTTCACAGGAAATCCCGGACGATGCTCATCATGTCAAGTGACTTTGTCACAGGTTACCATTGTCTTTATGTCTACGAGACCACATGAGGCTCAATGTTTGGTTCACCGCCGAAAATGCGAAACTTGGAATTTGAGAATAAAGTGGCTAAACTTCTGGTTTTCATTCTGGTTTTCCAAACCTCGGTCTTTACCATACTTGTTGCCAGCTCGTGGTTCTCATCTTTTAACTTTGAAAACTTCCAAGGCATGGCCATGAGTTTTAGGTGTGTTGTGTTTGAGACCCTTAGAATAGCTAAACTACGTGACCAGGATGCATTCAAAACAATTGGAACCATTTATTGGACTTACAGGGGAACCGATGGGCCCAGGTGGTCCTCTTGCTCCAGATTCACCCTAGAACCAACAGTACAATAATCTGAACTTCACGAAAGAGAGTGTGAAAGCGATCCTTCGGTTTCGGGGGAGATAGTTGACATTTTCAAAACAAGCCGACACCTTACCCTGGTGCCGCTTAGCATGCTTTGAGGTGCGTTTTTCCCTTCCAACACTCCGGCCATCTGCGCCCCAAGACCCTGTGATTGAAGGGAGCAACATGTTTGAGGTTGCCAAGAACAAGAGGAGACTACAGCTCATTGGCGGCATCATCACTTACTCCTGGATGGGTTGGGTGTCCCGGGGGTCCAGGTTCACCGGGTTGACCCGGAATTCCTGGCTCTCCATCATAACCCGGGGAGCCTCGCTGTCCCTGGGAGCGAATGAAAGACAATGTTTACAGTTTGAAATCAAAATCAGAGCAGCCCAAGACAGAACTGGCCCTCTTGACCAGGCGCTCCACTCTTTTTATGGAATGGAGTCATTTGGTGTACAAAGGGTCTGTGCTTTCCAATGACCGGTCCAGGGTGCAACACCCCCATGCCCCTCATCCCCAACACCTGGCCCACAGGCAACATTACTCGGAGTTTTCAGGACAAAGTCGCCAATGGCGATGGACGAACAACTTGGCCAATAAAGAGGACTGTGATCTGAAATGGGGTCCAAACCTTAACGGATAAGCGGCGTCAACCATACGTCAATGGATGGGAACTTGACCAGTCCCTGTTTTACACATCTTAATCGCTATTGATCGCTCTGATACGCTGGCCTATGATTGATTGTCAGTCGCTAGATGTCAGTAGATGAGGGATGAAATGAAGTGGGTGCAACTTACGGGCCTTCCTTTGTTCCCTCTGGGTCCTCTTCCACCTGGGGAACCAGGAGGTCCCTATAAAACATCAACATCAAAGACCAGATGATGATGATGATGCGTATTGTGTGTATAAACGCAATCTGTCGAGGGGTCATCGAGATGCTCACCATGGGTCCAGGACGGCCTCGAATGCCGGTCACCTGTAGACACAGGCAGTTAGATTATGGATTTCGTTATTGTGTTTCCGCTTTCAGGAGTTCTGAAGCAAAAACCGTACTCACAATCGGGACTTCGCCGGGCTCTCCCTTCTGGCCCTGCAGTCACAGACAAGTGGATGAGACACATCTAGCAAATTAAAATTGTGCTATGCTTGTTTCAAGGCGGTCACCTACCCGGTAAATTCTGCCGCCACCTACAAAGAAAGAAACAAGGTGAAAGATCGGCGCAACACATCAGTTTAGGTGGCTCCCAGAAAAAAATCATGCATGTTAATTTGCATAATCTGGGTAAAATCTGCAGCAAAATGACAAATTCGCACGTTAAGTAATCGATGAAAAGGTTTCTCCAGCCATCATCTGTACTTGTGCTGGTAGCTCTATACAGTATATATCCCTAATTTAAAACAGATTCTTTTCTTACAAACAGTGTATTTTAGGTGTTCAATTACCTGACATGTTTCGGTGTATACTTTTTCAGCTGGTGTTACTGAGAGTCTGACCTACCTGAAAAAGGCGCGTCACAACAACATCCGTGACACTCTGACGAAGGCGGAAGTATACGCCGAAACACGTCAGGTAACTGAACACCTAAAATACACTGTCTGTAAGAAAAGAATCTGTTTTAAATTAGATATCAAGTAGACAGGATGAACGTAATACAAGTATATATCACTAATGGAAAGAAGTGGAGGTTTGTTTTGTCTGATTATGTACTTTGACTGGCCCTGATTGCCCCATTCGCTCTGGAATCAGATACCAGACACCAGTGAACTAAAATTGTGCTGGTAGCTTGGAAAGTATACAGTATATATCTCTAATGGACAGAGGTGGAGGTTTGTTGTGTCTTAAAATGTTCTACGACTGGCCCTGATTGCCCCATTCGCTCTGGTATCAGATAGTAGATACCAGTGAACTAAAATTGTGCTGGTAGCTCTGGACCTATACAGTATATATCCCTAATGGACAGAGGTGGAGGTTTGTTTTGTCTTACTATGTTCTACGACTGACCCTGGTTGTCTCATTCGCTCTGGTATCAGATACCAGATAACAGTGACCTAAAATTGTGCTGGTAGCTCTCACCTTCTATAGATCCCTAATATCCAGAGATAGCAGTGCCAGACCTCTGCTCTGATAGGTCCCTGATCTAAGGTTCGGGTGAGCAGATGGTATCTGATACCAGAGCGAATGGGGCAATCAGGGCCAGTTATATAACATAATCAGACTAAACAAACCTTTGTCTCTTTCCATTAGATATATATATATATATATATATATATATATATATATATATATATATATATATATATATATATATATATATATATATATATATACATATATAACCAGAGCTACCAGCACAATTTTAGTTAGCTGGCGAAGCTTTTCGGATTGAGGAGCGAAACGTCCAACACCTTCAAAGAAGTCCAGACGACGGCTGAAGAAACCTTTTCATCGATTTTTCATCATTTTGCAGTTAACACATTTCGTTCACACCAATGGCCATGTCCCCAGTAGACAAGACAATTTTTGGTGTTTTCTTCTGGCTTCTTGGGGGATTGTTGATAGAAACACTCACCGTAAGAACCTCCGCCGCCGCCGCCACCTCCGCCTCCGCCTCCGGTGGAGGTTTCGCTCTGACAAATGGGGCAGCACTCCCCCTCGGGGACCACCACCTTCTCGCAGTTGCTCAGTTCTTCACACTGGATGTTGTCGCAGAGAACCTGACCGTTGTCGCACACGCACAGTCGGCACGGTGAGGGCTTCCAGATGTCCCTGTTGGGGTACACTTGGCCGTCTGCCTTGCAGCTGCCATCGCCTCCTAAAAAAGTGGAGGAAAGTCATTGGTTATCAGTCGGTAGCGGAGAGAGTCGGGGTGTTTTGGTGCATTACTTCCAGTTTACACGGGAAATTAATCCACCGCAAAGTATTTGCCTCTTGTGTCAACTTGTGTCTCATTTTGACTTCACAACGGAGGACAGTGATACCTCAGCTTACGAACGCTATAGCTCACGAACTTTTCGCCTCACGAACATTACATTCCCGAGCATATAGTCTTGGCTGACGAACTAGTTTTCGGCGGACAAACCAAACCACTGGGTGCCACGGTGTCTGGCGGACTAGTTTTCGGCGGAGAAGCACCAAACCACATGGTCGAACAGCGCCATAGTGGCTGGCGGACTAGTTTTCGTCACCCCCTTCCTTTGAGTGCGGACATGGTTTGTTATCGCGTGGAGTACTTTTGCTATTATGCGCACTACAGGCTAGTGTTAAGCCGAAGAGGACACAAAAGAAAATGGCGGTCGATGCAGAAGAAGTAGATCATCGAAAAACACCAACGAGGTGTGCGTTTGTGTGACTTAGCGTCCCAGTACCAGTATGCTAAGTCCACCAATGCTACCATCCTTAAGAACAAGGAAGCTATTAA
Organism: Hippocampus bargibanti; assembly: GCF_051943395.1. Lineage (NCBI taxonomy): Eukaryota > Metazoa > Chordata > Actinopteri > Syngnathiformes > Syngnathidae > Hippocampus > Hippocampus bargibanti. The sequence goes on along the minus strand of NC_142741.1, from coordinate 5,543,324 downwards.
GGGTGTTTCTGTGTTGTATAAGCAACGGTCTCAGGAAATAGAAGTGGTTGAAAAACTTCAGTTGATTTGGATTAATGAAAAGTCGCTAGCAGGGGACATTGTGAGTGAGGGTATTATCGGAGAGAAAGCACGGCAACTTCACTCGTATATCATCAAGAGGCAACTACATAAATGACCATCACAAATGTCAATCAAACGACTTTATTATGCAATACATTTTATTCCTTGACTTACAATACAATAGCGCATTTATTATACATAAAATACAGTATATTTTGCATAGTTTTAAAGGACAACCGACGTCTCCGGACAAGTTGTGTCCATAATTTGTAAAATGGCTTCAAATGACTTCCACTGAGCGTATTTTAAAAAGATTCCACCGCATATAGCTATATTTTACGTTTTAAGACTCGCGCTGAATATTCAGGAAGTCTTGTTTTTGAGTTGGTGACGAGTCCGTACGTGACATCACTAAAGGACCGCCCTTTACCGTAAAAAAAGACGCATTGTAGCGGTCCTTCCATCACGTCAATGTATTTTGCTGTACCTGTTTGGTCTGGGGACCTCGTGTTGCACTCAAAAGCCGCCAGGAGGCCAGAAGAGGGCATCCAAGCTCCATATAAGAAATTTATCAGCATGTGGAAACGGAGGTGGCCACAGGAGGTCGCCATTTTGTCCCTCTTTTCTAGTGATCGTTTCTCTCCAATGTTGCCCCAAAATGGCATGGAATAAATTCTTTAATCGAATGCAAACATGTATGCTTTCCTCTTCAGAACTATTTGAATTACATTCATAACTGGAGGTGTAACAAGAAAGCATATTCTCCGAATCTGAAGCCATTATTTTGATTCTCAAGCAATGCAAGACGTCTTGGCGTGACGTCACAAACTGGGGGCGGGACATTCTGAAAATGCCCAGTTTGCAGCTCAATTTTTTGCAGATTTTGGACGCTTTAAGTCATTTTTATTGGTGTTTTGCATTTGAATAAAAATATCATACTGTGTGTTTTGGGTATTTTAGATGATATAAAACGTTTTTTCTGATGTTAGTTAAGAAACAAAAAAGTGACGTCGGTTGTCCTTTAAGGCTTATTTAGTAGAAAATTATGTTTTATGGAGACCGAGGAACGGATTATTCTCATTTGAATGGTTTCTTATGGGAAATAAATGTTTGGAAGATGAACATTTCTCCATACACACACTTTCTGGGAACCAATTAAGTTCGTAAGGTGAGTCATCACTGTATGCAAGACCAAAGTTAGAGTCACTTCAAGAGTTTCTGCCCATGACTTCAAGTCAGGACTTCTGATTTATCAAGTCTGGAATAATGCAAGTTTGCTCATAAATGTTTTACGACTGCAAACCGATCACAGCTGATGATAGCGATGACGATTTGTTCTGGTTTTCGATCAAAGACCAAACAAATTAAACAACAAATTTGTCCACTTGTGCTCAGCTCCGATAAACCAGACTGAACCTGGCTGCAGTCTGCAAAGCCACAAACATGACAGAAAAAAAGGTTGTGGAAAATGTGATACTTTGTTTCGGCAAAGTCTCCGGTGGGTAGACATGACATCATTTGCTCCCCAAAGTTTCGTCTCCAAACCGGATTGATTGAAGCACACGAGAGAGTGGCTGAGGCATCCGCAAATTCAAAATTTGACATCAATGTTGTCATCAAAAATAGACATTTTTTATCATACTTATGATGGAAAAACTAAACTGCAGGGGGCGGCTCAGGGCCTTTAGTGAAGGTAGTTCAGGTCCGACCTCCAGAGTCTACTGTGCGTGAAGTGGCCCGGGGTGCAAAATCAAAGGCAATCTGACAGCAAAAACTCACTGTTGTTGATGAATGAAGAAAAAGAGCTATGGAGAGAATTAAACAATGAATGCTCAAAAGAAAGCATCCATCCATCACTCCATTACTCCATCCATCACTACATCCATCCATCCATTCACCCATCATCCATCCATCCTTCTCTTCGTCCATCCATCCATCCATCCATCCATCCATCCACCCATCTGTCCAACCACCCATCATTTATCACTCCTTGCATCCATCCACTCATCATTATTCCATTCATCCATCCACCCATCCATCACTCCTTCCATCCATCCAACAATCACTTCATCCACCCATCTATCACTCCATCCATCCATCCATCCATCCATCCATCCATCCATCACTCCATTCATCCATCACTTCATCCATCCATCCATCCATCCATCCATCCATCCATCCATCACTCCATTCATCCATCACTTCATCCATCCATCCATCCATCCATCCATCCAACCACCCATCCATCCATCTGCCATCCATCCATCCATCACTTCCTCCATCCATTCTTCCATCCATCCATTTTCTGACGGGCTTCTCACAAGAGAGAAGCAGGCGTGTTGCTGGTTGTTCATCTGTGAACAAGCTTCCACATGATTTTTCCCTTCAGGAGGACGTAGACAAGCTATTTCTTGGCTTTTTTTGAAGCGCTCGAGTACAAATGGTTGAAAATCCAGATGGAGCTCGGACATTTTTTTTTCAGTTTATGTAGTCAGAAGTGACATTGGGGAATGTGGAAGACATCCGTTGACGCTTTGCCTCTCGTCCCCATGGTAACAGAAGCTACTCTCACACATTGGCCCAGCACGTGGCTCATTTCAGCATAGATGACAATTTGGGCGTTTAAAATGGCCGACGATCATAATTCATAATAATAATAATAATAATAATAATAATAATAATAATAATAATAATAATAAATTACATTTTAAGCGCCTTTCAAAGCTCTGAAGGACACTTTACAGTCACGGACAAGCATAGGTACTATAATAAATAAAATATAATCACAAATACAATAAAATAAATAAAATACAATTATAAATAGAAACAAGAGAGAATAGCTACACAGAAAATACAATTTTAAATAGGTGGGTTTTGAGATGGGACTTGAAGGTGGGAAGAGAATCGATGTTACGAATGTTGGGAGGAAGTGAGTTCCAAAGTTTGGGGGCAGAGCAGCTGAAGGCTCTGTCACCCATCGTGCTGAGACGGGCAGGGGGCCAGGGAGGCAGGAGGGAGGAAGAGGATCTGAAGGAACGAGAGGGAATAGAAATTTGAAGAAGGTCAGATAGATATGGGGGAGCAAGGTTATGGATAGCTTTAAATGTATAAAGAAGAATTTTAAAGTTGATTCTATATTTGAGCGGGAGCCAGTGGAGCACTTGGAGGACTGGGGTGATGTGGTGAAAGAATGAGGTTCTGGTGATGATCCGAGCTGAAGAATTCTGGATGAGTTGAAGTTTGTGGAGAAGTTTCTGAGGGACA